>NW_021851472.1:145226-148930 GCF_003651465.1 Formica exsecta | reverse complement strand
TATATATATATATATATATTACGGGTCCGAAACTGCACTTTTGGGTAACAATAACACACAACCTCGAGAATTGCTTACCCTTTGGGCTCCTAACCCAAATCCATTAGAAAAGCCATTAAGGAAAAACCTTTTTTTTGACCCAAATCCATTAAGAACCTTTCTTAACCCAAAGACTCCTAGGTTAAGTTACAAAGGAATTTAGAGATAATAAGAAACCCACTTAATTCCTCTGATATCTTGGTCAACCATCTATGTATCCACCGTTCATACAAGACGTGCAACGGGTGTTTGGAATAGAAGAGACACAGACCCTTCCTTCTTATTTCTGTGTCAGAGCATCTGGAAGATGTCATACGTTAACTAAAGCTGCCCTTTGTAACGGTTGTTATCGTGATCTCCCGAGAAACGAATGTTTGTTACCCAGCATAGCTGTCAAAACAATATCGCAAGTGTAAAATACTAAAGTGCAATCGCATCTCAATTGTTTAGTGAACGGGACTACGGCTCAGACTCTGTGTAATTAAACAATGCTCTTTAATGTTAAATAAAAGTGTTCGCCTGGATTGATCTGTTCCTTATTGTTCGTATGTCATTCCGCCGACTGTTTCCAGTCGAACTGGCAACTCTAAAGTTTTGCAATTTCACATAAACATATACATATAAACAATATCTTTGTTATATATTTCGACAAAGATAAAATATCAACGTAACTAAATTTTTTGCTGAGTCTAAAAATATAAGAGTTCCTATTCTCTTCTAGAAATCATTTGACATTCGTAGGCATTTTCCTATATAATTTTATAATTTAAACGAACAAGATAATATAGCTCGGCAGTATTATTAAGAATTGCGTGAGGATGTGTCCGATGGTAATTATAAATAATGACGACTTGCCAATAATATTGTGAACAAAAAGAAAGATTGAGATGTTAAAGCATATAAATAACTTCGATGTATATTATTTCAGTTTAGTCTATCATTGCAATGAGTGAAAATGATATTTTGCATGATTTTTTTTTTTTAAAAATTCGGTAATTCGGTGAATACGTTAAGCATAAGACTCGAAATATAAGAATGTATTAAAAAACATAAGAATCTATTTAAAAATATAAAAGAGAGAGAGACAGAGAGAAAAGAGATGTAAATGCTATTTTTAACACTACGATTCGTCTTTGTCATATCACGATTCTTTGATTATTAAAATATGTATATATATTGTAATAAAAATAATACATAAGCCTAAATATATCTCGATATATTACCTGTCGTTAATCATAAAAAAGAAAAAATTTCTTATAAAGGAATTTTCTCAAATACACACATCATCGACAAAATATTTTTCCTTTAAACATATTGTAAATATATATTCGTATGTATATATATTGTATATTTTTTTTATTTAAGGATAATGAATATTTGTATAATAATAAAATTATAAAATTATAAAAATAATGAATATTCGTATAATAATAAATATTGAGGTGAGTTTAGAATAATTTATCTTATTTGTTATTATCATTTTACATACCTTTTACGACATATATTCCATTGTCGTTGTACGAACTTTTTTTTCAACGGAAAACTGGGCAAATTTAATTTGGACTTACGACGTAGAAAATACGTTCACAAATATGAATATTAATTTGCTATTTTCTGAGATAAATAACACGTAATATATTCGTGCTATTTAATATATTATTTGTCAGCAATTTTCTATAATTTTTCAAGTAGGCAATTTATGCGAACAACATGTCATTCATATTAAGTACCAGTTGTAAAAAATGACATAAAAGATATAGCAAAGACAAAGATTAAATTAGTTATTAAAGGAATATTATTTAATTCAGAATAGCAAACACTCAAAATAAAAAATTGACAATTTGTCCAAGGTAAAAATGTATTGCATAAATCTTATAATTTTCATTATCAGATTATTAATTCTTTTTATTTAAGGATAATGAATATTTGTATAATAATAAAATTATAAAATTATAAAAATAATGAATATTCGTATAATAATAAATATTGAGGTGAGTTTAGAATAATTTATCTTATTTGTTATTATCATTTTACATACCTTTTACGACATATATTCCATTGTCGTTGTACAAGCTTTTTTTTCAACGGAAAACTGGGCAAATTTAATTTGGACTTACGACGTAGAAAATACGTTCACAAATATGAATATTAATTTGCTATTTTCTGAGATAAATAACACGTAATATATTCGTGCTATTTAATATACTATTTGTCAGCAATTTTCTATAATTTTTCAAGTCGGCAATTTATGCGAACAACATGTCATTTATATTAAGTACCAGTTGTAAAAAATGACGTAAAAGATATAGCAAAGACAAAGAAAAATAAAAAAAGAGATCTGGAAAATAATAATATCTTTGAAAAAAGATTTTTCTCACACTGTATCAATATGTACAATAATTGCAAAGAGCTCTTTCACCAAATAAAAAAAAAAAGAGAAAAAAAACAAACTCTGAAGTATTGCAATGGATGTATTTTTAATAAATAAATTGTAAATTTATCAAGACATTAATTGAATTGTTTATACTATTCGTTACTATAAGTAGAAATCGCATAACTTTAAAATTCATACTCGCCAAAAAAAAATAATTTGCACTTGTAACTTCGTCACAATACTGATATCTTTCGTTAAATCGATAATTATAGTATTCAACAATAATAAAGAAAGAAACTGATTTTTTTTTCCCTCATCCCTCTGACAAGTGGATATAATGGCAGGATACAATAAGAGTGACTAAAAGATCTTAAAAATATTTAAGAATTTGCGTGTACATCAATTATGCAGTCATGCAACTATCTCCTTCGCGACATTACGTTAATAACATCTGTAGAGAGGAAGAGAAAAGATTTCAAGATGTATAAATACACTCGCCAATATGATGCAGGAGTTTATTTTATCATAGTAGCTTATTATCGCGTGTTCGTATTGAAATATATTTTAGCGTTCTATGTTCTGTGTCCTATATTCGACGGTAAGAGCTAATTGTTGAAAACAAACTAGAAAGAAATTAAGAAATTTGTTCCCGAAACCGACATATTCATTAAAAGTTACAGAAACGTGGTAAAAATTGTGGTAAAAAAAATGAAGAAAAGAATGGTACATTTAAAAAGAATACTGCTATTTCGATATTTAGATTATAAAATAGGGGGAAAAGGGCAATTAAGAGCCAGCGCGGTAATTTGTGCGCATATGTTTTATCAAATTACAATCAAATTACATTGACATTTTAACTAATAATAAGTGATGATAGGCATAATCATAAAAAGCATACGTTTCGGTTCTTTTTTTGGACCCTTTTCAGCGCAATTACAAAGTAAATGAAATATATTATATTAAAAATGTGTGTAATAATAATATACAGAACAAGTAAGTCACCCATGTTATCAGAAAGCAAATGTTATAAAATAAACCTTCGAGATAGAATAATAATAAATAAATAAATAATAAAATTTTTGCCGGTGAGAAACAGATGGGGAAAAACATACGTTGCAATGTATAAATGCAATCGCGTGTGTGGTGCGGAAGTTCATTTTATTTCTGCAAATCGTACACTGTCGCGTTCTGGAACGTTGTGCTGAAAAACTTATTTTTTAAATATTTTGTTTTTTCTTTTTGCCAATAATTAATTGTAATTTAATCTAGTACTTTATATTCATGTAGATGC
>NW_021851472.1:134142-142146 GCF_003651465.1 Formica exsecta | reverse complement strand
AAAAAAAAAAAAGAGAAAAGAACGAACTCTGAAGTATTGCAACGGATGTATTTTTAATAAATAAACTGTAAATTTATCAAGACATTAATTGAATTGTTTATACTATTCGTTACTATAAGTAGAAATCGCATAACTTTAAAAATCATACTCGCCAAAAAAAATAATTTGCACTTGTAACTTCGTCACAATACTGATATCTTTCGTTAAATCGATAATTATAGTATTCAACAATAATAAAGAAAGAAACTGATTTTTTTCCCTCATCCCTCTGACAAGCGGATATAATGGCAGGATACAATAAGAGTGACTAAAAGATCTTAAAAATATTTAAGAATTTGCGTGTACATCAATTATGCAGTCATGCAACTATCTCCTTCGCGACATTACGTTAATAACATCTGTAGAGAGGAAGAGAAAAGATTTCAAGATGTATAAATACACTCGCCAATATGATGCAGGAGTTTATTTTATCATAGTAGCTTATTATCGCGTGTTCGTATTGAAATATATTTTAGCGTTCTATGTTCTGTGTCCTATATTCGACGGTAAGAGCTAATTGTTGAAAACAAACTAGAAAGAAATTAAGAAATTTGTTCCCGAAACCGACATATTCATTAAAAGTTACAGAAACGTGGTAAAAATTGTGGTAAAAAAAATGAAGAAAAGAATGGTACATTTAAAAAGAATACTGCTATTTCGATATTTAGATTATAAAATAGGGGGAAAAGAGCAATTAAGAGCCAGCGCGGTAATTTGTGCGCATATGTTTTATCAAATTACAATCAAATTACATTGACATTTTAACTAATAATAAGTGATGATAGGCATAATCATAAAAAGCATACGTTTCGGTTCTTTTTTTGGACCCTTTTCAGCGCAATTACAAAGTAAATGAAATATATTATATTAAAAATGTGTGTAATAATAATATACAGAACAAGTAAGTCACCCATGTTATCAGAAAGCAAATGTTATAAAATAAACCTTCGAGATAGATAGAGACATATTTATAAATATGTATCATGCGATATAAAGAGACTTGACATCCTGTCTCGAACGTTCGTTGTATATAATTTATCTTCTGTACAACATGTCTCATTCATTCAAGTTTGATATATTTGTATAACCAATTGCTTTTTTAATGTAGCATATTTTATTAGACAGTCTTTCTTTTTAGGAGAAGTATATGTCAGTTTTTGTACCTTTTCAATATCATTCAAACGTATGTCGTTGATCTGCATTTAAAAATAAAGTTGAATATTCAATACTATTCAGATTATTTACGAATCAGAGCTAACCTACAAGTCATTACGTCTTGCATATCTGACTTGCTATTACGCTAAAATAGTAAAATTTTTGCCGATGAGAAACAGATGTGGAAAAACATACGTTGCAATGTATAAATGCAATCGCGTGTGTGGTGCGGAAGTTCATTTTATTTCTGCAAATCGTACACTGTCGCGTTCTGGAACGTTGTGCTGAAAAACTTATTTTTTAAATATTTTGTTTTTTCTTTTTGCCAATAATTAATTGTAATTTAATCTAGCATTCTCTTCATATTAGACGAATGTTCACGTAATTATCATGTAGCAATCAGACCGCATCCGATATGATTTCCAATTCAGCGTTATTTTTTCTTCCAGGCGATTCATGTGATTAAAAAACGAATTCATGATAATCATGATAATTTTTATGTGTTTCCAGTTTTAGCAATCATTAATTTAAATCCACATATTAGTATTTGAAAAATAAAACATTATCGATCAAGGATACCAATTTCAATAGCACATAAAATTTGAAAATGACAGAAACTTTATTATATCATATTATTCAAGCCTTAAGCAAAAAGAAGACAGAAAGCATTGAATTGAATTTTCTCAATGAGTTTTAGAACAAAACCTTGATATTTTCAAATAATAAAGCAATATTCTAGAGCAACGGAACGTTAAATCGCCATAAATAAGAGTAAAAATAAAAAATAAAATAAAGCACCCTGCAAACCTCCTAAATATCGAAAGTACCGTAAATTCGTAATCGGAAAATATATAAAATAAAAAAAGAATTTATTACAGTGTCTCGAAAAATATGCAATTAAAAGTGGGAACTTCTATTCTTAAAAAATCTACCTTGACATAATCTTGGCAAGAAATCACGAAAAGTTAACTTAGGATCAACATCGTACGTTTGAGATTATTGCGTTGTTCTCGGGATGAGACAATATTAATTTTTCGACTTATGTTTATTACAACTTCTTTCCTTCATTTTGTGAATACTACTTGCCCTTAAAATCTTGAATTCTTTTTTTAATACTCTGTTTATATCATTAAAATATAATATCATCTACTTATATATATATATATAAATGCAAAAAAATATTTTTTATAGACAAACTAAAATGGCACTCATAACTGCTTACTGGGGCTTGGACGGCATTATAGTTTTAACGACTCTCATGATAACCGTCTACCTCTATATGACACGCAATTTTAAATACTGGAAGAAACGGGGCATCTCGGAAATCGTTCCACCGACGCCTTTCGTAGGCAATTTCACGGAATGCCTATTGCTAAGGAAAGCGCCGGCGTATTTTTTAAAGGAGTTATACGAGCAAGCAAAGGGGCTACCTTACTTCGGTTTATATATTTTTGACAAGCCCTTCTTGTTAGTTCGTGATCGGGAACTCGTCAAGAACATCTTAGTAAAAGAATTTAATATCTTCCCCGACCGATATATTATGGCAGATCCCAAAGATCGTCTGGGTTGCAACAATCTCTTTTTTCTAAGGAATCCAACTTGGAAAATGCTAAGAATGAAATTGTCGCCATTCTTTTCATACGGTAAACTGAAAAAAATGTTCGAATGTAATCATATATTGATTGAATTTATAAGCATAAAAAGATGTATAATCGAAAAATTTCAAGAATTTATTTTATGAAAGTCAACTCAATATTAAATCATACAATTATTATTACAGAATCCGAATTTGTTTAAAAAAACGAAAAAATGCGCAAATGCTGCATTTCTAAATTTCATAAAAACGTGTGTGATAACTTGTACAAGATACTTACAACTAGATGGATTAAATCAGTTGATAACATTGCTGGCAGGTGAAGAAGAGATGATTGAAGTGAGAGAATTAACTGCCAAATTTACTACGGATGTCATCGGCAGCACCGCTTATGGACTCGATGTGAATTCATTCAAGGATCCAAACGCTGAGTTTCGCAAATACGGCAAAATGATCTTTCAATACGATACCATTCGCGGCTTGGAGATGCTCGCGATATTTTTCCTTCCAAGTATAGTTCGACTCACCCATATAAAGATGTTCGGCAAGCAGCCCACCGTTTTTTTGCGCAAGGTTTTTTGGGAGACAATCACTCATCGCATGGAATCTGGCATAAAGAGAAACGATCTCATCGACATTCTTCTTGAACTGAAAAAAGATTACGGTGATCAGGATTACAACGGATTCAGTAAGCAAAACAGAACTAAACGATGGTTATTTTTAAAACTTATACAAAATTTTTTTAATTATATTTGACAAAAATAAATAAAAAGATAATTTATGATAACGTAATAAAATTTGTAATGACGTTATTAGACTAACCGATACGTCAGAGCAATAATTCCGATAATTGAAGTTAATTATGGCGTAAATGATAAGAGCCTTTAAAAGTCTACAGATCAATTGAATTCTAGAATTCGACGGGGATGATCTTATGGCGCAAGCAGCCAGTTTCTTCAGCGCTGGTTTCGAAACCTCTTCAACGACAACGGCGTTCGCGTTGTACGAACTCGCATTGCAACCTGATCTTCAAAATATTCTGAGGAAAGAAATTGTCGAGGCTCTCGACAAGTCCGGTGGAAAGATTACATATGATATAGTACATGAATATTATACGACATTTAATCACTATCGAAAAATTATTATAATAAATGTATATCACGCAAATATCGTTGATATCATTGCTAGAACAATGCTTTTACTAGACTTTTTTATCTTTTACACTTGAGTAAATTTTAAGATATATATATATATATCTTTTCTGTTTTTTTATTTATGATAGATTATTTAATCTCTTGTACTAATAACACAATTATATCATAAAAATAACGTATCGCAAATAATCTTCAAATTTTTAAATATAATATTATTGTCACAGTCATCTCTGAAAAGTTTTTATAAAGTATACCAATTTTCTCTATATTTAATTATTTATTACAAATTATTAAAAAGATATAATTATCTTTCAAAAATATGCTTTGGTTTTTGCGAAATATTTATGATATTTAAAAGATAATAAAGTTTTTAACTAATTCAATAACTAATTTTATATTATTAAATGAGATAAAACAAATTTTTGAGAAAATATAATTAAATTTCTTCAGCTGCACGTATTTTATTTTTTTTTACAAATTGCTTGATAAATATTAATATAAAGCCATTATATTTATATGTAAACATCTAGAATCTAGAATATAATATCTTTATTGAAATTTATTAATATCTACCTTGATAACATCCACATTTTTCTCCGGTAATGGAAAGACACTCGATATGTATTCCAGAGCTTTGAGCATAGGATACCATGCCACATAATCTGTCTCTCGCTCTAGATAACTTACGAGATTCCAAAATATAGAAGAATTGAGTTGGCGTGCTAGCATGAAATGAAACGCGTCATCGATAAGTTGGGCACGATTTAAAACATGTATATTCATGTAATTTTCAAGATTTAAATAATTCGAAATTCTTCGCCAATTCTCATCATCATAGTTCACGCGATAATATCCTGTCAAACAATAAAGAAATTTTATCAATCATTATTCTATCAAATAAATTTATCATAATATTTTTTTTCATATATCTGTTCACACACATATTGTTATTTATATAAAAAATACATTAAGAATGTACTAAAAATTGACTATATCATAAAAAAATAACAAATATAAATTTAAAATATTAATTATAAAATTGTTACTCTGATAATTAAAATAGCATACAAAAAATTAAATTGTGCGAGATATTTTTTATATAATATAAAATAAAACCGTTTCTGGTTACAGTAAATAATAATCAAACTACTATACAATACAATTTCTGTAACTATAATATATAGTTATACTATATATTATATTATAAAATAATATTATAGTTATATAATGTATACCTTAGATTTTTATAAAATAATGTAGATAAAAATTTAAAATAATGTGAAACATTAATTGTATAAAATAAATATGGAAAAGTTTATCATTAAATATTTACCAGTTTGTTGTATATTAAATATCATCCAACCATCTTCTTTGAAACTTAATTCAAATGAGTAATACGGTATTTTATTTAGCCAAATTTGAGCTGAAGTATTGTCAAAATTGGGATACTTTTGCGTAGTAAAAGATATAGGTATGCAATAATACTTTGATGTATTAAAATTTTGTATTGTTATATTTATTGAATTCATAGGATCATTATAATCTCGTATTATTTTTATGATAGGATAATGCTTTTGTTCTGGCCAAGTCTCCATTGCTTGTACCACTCCTAATATATCTGGTTTGTATACTTGATTTGTATTGGTTTGTTGTTCAGCGATAGCTATCAATATAGCTCTTTGAAGACTGCCGTAATTTGGCTCGCTAAATTCTCAAAATTTATAAAATTTAACATTTACAAATATGTTAAAACATCGTAAAAAAATTTTAATGAATATTATCAAAATATAAAGTTATATTTTCGTTTATATGATATACATGATAGAAATAGTAATAAAATTAGGATTTAAAAAAAATCAGTAGTAGATCTAAAAGAATGGCATTATAGTAAAACTAAAAAACAAGATAAATGAAACAAAAAGCGAAAAAATAAGAAACAATTTTTAAAATCTTTTATTATTATACTTAATATATTTAAATTTATGCAGTTACAATTTTATTATAATGTATTACTCACGTGTTATATACATATAAGCGGATGCCTTCCCAAAATATTTCTTCACTAATTGCGTGTTGCAACATGCGCAGTATAATGGATGCTACGACAAATTATGTCAATAAAATTATAATTAGATATATTAAAAATAAATTTATATTGCTATACCTTTGATGTGATAAAGACTTTTAGATAAGTTGTTGAAATGTGATGTAAAAAGCCCCACATGGTCATCGTCCAAACGGAGAAAATCGTGTTGAACTTGGACAAGAAATAAATCTATCATTCGATAATCTGGGAATGTCTGGAAAAAAAATTTTTGTTATATTAATATAAAATCGCTGGGCATGCTTGCATTAGCAACATATTAGCACTATCGAAAAATTATTATAATAAATGTATATCACTCAAATATCGTTGATATCATTGCTAGAACAATGCTTTTACTAGACTTTTTTATCTTTTACACTTGAGTAAATTTTAAGATATATATATATATATCTTTTCTGTTTTTTCTTATGATAGATTATTTAATCTCTCGTACTAATGACACAATCACAAAAATAATATATCGCTAATAATCTTCAGATTTTTAAAAATAATATTATTGTCACAGCTCTCTCTGAAAAGTTTTTATAAAGTATATCAATTTTCTCTATATTTAATTATTTATTACAAGTTATTAAAAAGATATAATTGTCTTTCAAAAATATGCTTTGATTATTGCGAAATATTTATGATATTTAAAAGATAATAAAGTTTTTAACTAATTCAATAACTAATTTTGTATTGTTAAAACAAATGAGATAAAACAAATTTTTGAGAAAATATAAGTACTAATAATAAATTACTTACACCATATATTATAATCTTAATTATACATTATAAAAATTACATATTATCACAAGGAGAAAAATTATTTAAAGTAGATAAGTACATCTACGAGTGCACGAATGGTATTTAATGTATTTTTATTTAATTTTTTTGTAAACTTTAAGAACTCTTATCTTTCGTTTACATAATTAACTGCATAGTTCAACTTCGTTATGTTTATAAAATGATAAGAAAATCGGTGAGTTGCGCATCGTAAAGTATACTTGCGAATGCATCGAACACTATTAATGAATCTAAATACATAATTTGAAATAGCTATGAAATATAAAAATAATTTGCGAATATATGCACATCTTACACAATTGTTATTTTCTCTTATTATTCGGTTAGCTTAAAGCTCTGCAGATACTTCTTCTGGCTTTCAATTTCGGATTTACGTATTTGTATTTTGTTATAAATTGTACTCACATGTTGCACCACATTTTCCCAAATTTTGCGTTTCTAAAACACATTGTATGAACATTTATTATTAATAAATAATAAGGTAGGGTAAAAAATAAAGGCAAAAAATAAGGGGGCAATTCTAATAATATTAAGGTTTATCGCATAGGCATTGTCTGAAAAGGCCGCTATATTATACACATAAAATTCAAATCCATAAAAAGAAACTTCTAAATTTATGTTTTTATATGTGTATCTCTTAAATATAATCATAAGTTCTAAAACAAGCCAGATATATCTTATAGTATTTTTGTGTATTTAAAAATATTGATAAAAATGCTGAATTTTGCTTTATAATTTTTAAATTGCCTAGTACTTTTACTATTAGCATTTTATTTATATATATAATTCTGCAAGACTAGAAATTGTATACATCAAATAATTTAAACACGTAACAAAGGTTTAATTTTTACATTACATCATAACTTTAAACAATTATCTACCAACTACAATGAATTATCTTATTTATTGATATCAAAAAAAGGAAATTGGTCAAATACAGTATTGGAAATATAACGCGAGATATTAAAAGCTAAATGTTCAAAATATAGAAATAAATCTATCTGTGACCAAAAAATATCGTGAAACATGAAAATTATAATAACAAATATATTATCTTTAGTTACATCTATGAATTATTTTATTATATATAAAATTTATTTAAAATTTATATTGGAATATAATAAAAATTTACAAATAATATTTATCTAAATCTAATTCTTTAAATAATT
>NW_021851472.1:130408-133478 GCF_003651465.1 Formica exsecta | reverse complement strand
TAATTAATTTAATTTAATTCAATTTACAAAATATATATTAAATTTTACGTAAATAGATTCACATGAAATATTTACCACGTTAAGTTCTAGCTCAGAATATACATGATCGATAATAATAGTTAATATTGCAATCATGTTGAGTTTGCTATAGAAACAAAATAAGAAGTATACAGATAACAAATTTTCGTCGTAATTAAGAATAGTATAAAAATATCACACAATTTTTACCTGGGCATTACACTGGCTTCTCCAAAATATAAAACATGATATAATATATATGAAAGCATATCCTCATTTTTTATATTTTTTGCAATAATAAAGGGGAAATTGTCAACAAAACCTTTAACTAATAAATCTAATGTCTCATTTTTACTCGATTGTTGAATTGTAATTGTATTTATTATTAGAGTTAAATAATTCTTGATAGTATTAGGTTTAGCGCAAGCCAATAATTTGAAAAGTCTGTTATCATAGGATTTTTTCCATGACTTGTATATATTTGACCAAGTGGAGTTTGATACGGCTAAACCATTACAGAAAGTCCATTCCCTCCACCATAGCAAAATACTATACAAAAATAAAATTCTATTAGAAAAGTTTAACCAACACTCTTGCATATTTTGATGAAATAATTTATCTGAAACATCATATTACAATAGATACAGAAAACCGTAACTAAAGAATATTGTGAATATATAAGAAAAATTACTTATTTGGAAATAGCCAATTTTCTTTCAATATACTGGAAGCTTTGTTTCTACAGTTAATTTCACCGAAAAGGCATGCCCATTTTGCAGCCTCTTCTCTTAAAGATTTTCTAAAATCGGGTTCGTATTTCTTGATCGGACTTGAAAAGTAGATGATTTCATCATATTCAAGTTTTTGAAGTAGTATATTGAATATTTTGTTCATATTTTTCTAATAATCGTTACACAATATAAAATATTAGCTTTTGTTACTATATGTACTCTAAAAAACTTTTTTACTTTTATATATTATTATCTATATGTTTATATGTTGAATTATAGCAAATATGTTTTACATGCAACTTTCTAATATGTAACATATTTATTGAGTAGGAATTAATTAATAACTACCTTAATAGCATCAACTTCTGAATCCTGCAATTGAAAAACACTCGACATTTGTTCCAAAGCTTTGAACATAGGATACCATGCCACATAATCTTCCTCTTGGTGTAAATATCTCGTGAGGTTCCAGAATATAGAAGAATCGAGTTGGCGTGCTATCATTAAGTGAAACGCGTCATCGATAAGTTGAGCACGATTGAGAACATGTATGTTCATGAAATCCGGCGAGTCTAGGTAATCCGAAATTAATTGCCAGTTTTTAGCATCGTAGTTGACCCTATAATATCCTGATAAACAAAAATAAATTTTAACATTAATTATTTTTTTAATGAATTATTAAAAATATTTTTAAATATCTAAATGTATGTTTTTTTAAAGCACGTTAAAAGTGTATTAAGCATAAATGTACCAAATGTAGAATAATTGTATTATTAGAAAAATTTTATATTAATATTTATTAATAATACAAAACTTTGTATGTCATTTTTTTTAATTGGTGGTGTGTGGAAATTAAAATTGCGACAAAAATTTTGTATACATTCAAATTGATCCATTACATAAATTAATTTTATTATTTGTACTATAAATAATCTCTATATTATGTTTTAATATGCATTATTATGTGCGTATTCTTAAACATGCGTAACATAAAAATTAAGCATTTCAAAGAAATTTTGATTGCATTTGTAGTGTAAAAATAGTTGCTATTTATTAATACTTACCAGTTTGTTTTATGTTGAATATTATCCATTCAGACTCGTTAAGCTCTCTATCAAAATTACTATTTGCAATATCCAAAATATATGCATGCCCTCCCATATCTGACATATTTAACCAAATCTCAGGTAAAGTATCGTTAAAATTCAAATCTGCTTGTGTAGTATACGTTAGAGGTATGCTCCAATTATTTGATGTATTGAGAACTTCTAGTGTTATATTTTTAAAACCACCAGGATTCCGTATCACTTTCAAGACGGGATAATGCTTTTGCTTCATCCAAGGAGCCATCTGTTTTGTTATATTAAATCCTTCAAATGGAAAGTATGATATTTTATCGAAGGCAGTTTGCATAGCTGTCCAGAAATCATTAAAAGCGCCCCACTTATATGTACTGCAATTGTAAATTTTAATATTGTTGAAAGTAAACAATGGATAAATTATTGCATTAAAGAATATAAATGTATTTTTTTATTTATATTCGTATATAATATATATAATGTAATATAAGAGAGAAAGTTGCACCTTATTTAAGTTATATCTTAAATGACAATATGATAAAGAATGAGACACGAGATTCTTTCTCTTTTAATTAAGATCATGAGAAATAAATGAATATGTTAATGTGATTAATGTAATCTAAACACATGTTATAATTAAAATCAAATAAAAGGAACAAGAAAATTATAGCTTTTGCTTTATAGAGCGAAAGCAAAGAATTGAATATTAAAATAGAAGAAAAATAAATGAAAAGAAAACAATACGCGCAGAAGACGTTAAAATCATTTATACCTTAGGTAGTAAAGTAAAAAGGTTCGAGCTTTCCTAAAAATGTGCTTTCTTAGATAAAATAAAAAACAAAAAGAGAAAAACAACCAGAGTGTCAATCAGATAAAGAGCAATGAAGCAATAAAGATATTAAAGTAGATACATTCAATGATGCAGAATGTATTTTTTTGTATGTCATACAAACATATATAGCTTACCGTTTACAAAATAACACAATAACTAAAATTTTTTATAGTACTATTATTATATATATACTTTACATGTTTAATTCAATTGCATGTAACTATTATATTATGGTATATTACTTACTCGTCATATATATATGTACGGATACCCTTCCAAAATATTTCTTTGCTAACTGTATGTTGCAACATATGCAATATAACGGATGCTATAACAATACACGTAATTATATATTACAATGCTTCTATCTAATTGTGAACATAGCTAGTAGAAAAGAATTTGTTATATAT
>NW_021851472.1:128245-130223 GCF_003651465.1 Formica exsecta | reverse complement strand
GAAAAAAAATGAGAAGAAAACATAAAATGCGCAAAAGACTTAAAGGCATTTGTGCCTTAAGTTGTGAAATAGAAAAGTTTGAGCTTTCCTAGAAATTTGCTTTCTTAGATAAAATAAAAAATAAAAAGAGTAAAACAACCAGAGTGTCAATCAGATAAAGAACAATGAAGCAATGAAGATATTAAAGTAGATACATTCGATGCAGAATGTATTTTTTGTTTGTCATACACACATATACATATAGCTTACCGTTTACGAAATAACACAATAACTAAAATTTTTTATAGAACTATTATTGTATATATATTTTACATGTTTAATTCAATCGTATGTAACTATTATATTATAGTATATTACTTACTTGTCATATATATATGTACGGATACCTTTCCAAAATGCTTCTTTGCCAACTGTGTGTTGCAACATATGCAATATAACGGATGCTATAACAATACACGTAATTACATATTACAATGCCTGTATTTAATTGTTAACATAGCTAATAGAAAATGATTTGTTATATATATAAACATAAAATTACATATATATATTTAAGTATATAGTTTTATTATTAATTTTACCTATTCTTTTACAACATTCAATTTTATATTTAAGAATTTACTTGCATGGCAATTTTAATTAAATTTACTATACCTCTGATGTAATAAGGAATTTCAAAAGAACTATTGATTTGTGAGCTAAGAGGCCACATACTGTACTCAACGTCTAGATGCAGACAATCTTGTTGAATTTGAACCACGAATAAATCCATTATTCGAGTATTTGGGATAGCCTAACAAACAAAGTTTTAACGCAATTATTTCAATATAATAATACAAATTGTGGAAGAACTGCTGGCCAATTTGCATTCGCGCGTTGTTTTCTAATATCAAAGCTACTTCTTTTTCTAAAGCTTAAAAATATAGTAAGATATTACTAAAATAAAAATGTGTGTTTCAACAATCATTTTATAGAAATTATTTCTCAAATTATTTCAAAACATATGTTTTTTTATTATAGATTTTATTTCTTTATTATATTAGTTTCATTATATATATAACACGTATATATTTTTTTAGATAATAATTTTTTATAACTAAAATTTTTAGAAAATGTAAAAATATCAATCGAGAGACCAGAAGCATTCTTACAAATAAGAAAGTGTTAAAAGACATAAAGGTATTTTTCATCGTTACCATATAATAATAAACATTTCTTGTGTATAGTCATTACCTGAGAGCTAAAGATATAATAATTACCTTATCGACTACATAGGCTCCAAAAAATGTAATAAAAGCCTCGGTTAACCAAGAGTGTGACCACCGAAATGAAAACCATTCTCGTAATATTTTACTAACTATTAAGCGAAGCACTTTAATTTTACGCCCAACGGGATCTAATATTTCTTTGTACACAATATCAAATTCTCTAAAAAAAGTTTTTAAATAGTATAGTTACTATAGTTTATTATATTGTAAGTCTTTATTAACATGCAATATATACATACATACTTTCATACATACTTATATACATACATACATACATTCATACATACATTCATATATACATACGTATGTGCGTAATATACATTATGTATATTAATTTGAATATGAATAGGAATATATACGCACAAAAGAATTACTATTCGATCACAGGGTTTATGTTTTAAAAATATATAAGCTATTTATAAAAAAATTAATAAAACTGGAAATGTATTTTACTGCGCAATACAAGTGATATGATGTGATTTCAATCAGACATTCTATAAATATATGTATAAAATTTTGATATATCACATACGCTACCATGTTATTTATTAAAATATTTATTAAAACTAACTGTAGAAATTAGTTTAAATATTTAATATTTAAGTACTCTAAAAATATATATTTGAAATAGTATATATATACTTTTAATATATATTTAATGAAAATATTTATTTTTCAATTGAACAAATTATATATAAGCACACAAAAAT
>NW_021851472.1:122984-128235 GCF_003651465.1 Formica exsecta | reverse complement strand
TTATAGTGACGCACTATATGCCCGCGTCACTATAAATGCCGCACCCTGTATATGTATATAAAATTTAGTTACTTTTAAATATAATAAATAAAGATATTTTACATATATATCTACCTATATAAAACAATCCCTGAAGTTATCATGTTTTTATCATCGAAATGTTGAATTACTATATGATCTATTTGCCGAGACATTTTCTGTGATCTTCTCCATTCGCTTTTCAAATGCTCCGTAACTTCTTCCACAATATTTTGTGCATGATACAGGAGATATGAAATGATCTTTCTGTTTAACATATTGGCCACAGTTCCAAGCGCATTACGAATTAATAATTCTGCACGATTAACTATAACTGCCGCGATGACAGAAGTAGACATTGCAGGAGTAGTATCGTAGTTTATCGATATCATATTATTTTGAAGTACTTTTATTTGTCGTGTTGGCATATTTGAAAAAGCCGTGTAACCAAGAGGATGTATTATAGAAATATCAAAGGTCGCTTTTAATTCCGGTTTGTCCCAACATGGAAACAAATGCCGGGCACCATCTATCTGATAATGTGTTGCAGCTATCCACCTATTATAATTTAAAAATCATGAATAACATAACGATAAATTCTTGTGTTTTTGCCAACATAGAAATATTGAACACCAGAAAATGTATAAACATTATATTTAAATAATAATTTAAACTCAATTTGTTATTACTTATCACTATACAACATTTTTACTGTTAGTCACGATAAATCATTTTTCTTTTTTTTTTTATTATATATTGTATAATATGTATAATATTTAATAATATTTTTGGTTATTTATATATATAATTACAATGAATTAGATATTTAATAATGTATTTCATATAACATGCATTTATCAATTACTCACCCTCTATTGTTATCTTCACTTTCCATTAAAATTAAAGTTTCGTTGCTTTTTTTATCAGCCATAACACGGACCAATTTACTTTTTATAAAAGAAAAAGTTCTAAAACCTTCATTATCAGCTATAATACCGATAAATTTCATATTCAAGGTATAACGCCCCGATGCTATCTCATTCTTGAAGGAAAACTCAGCAATCTGCGTCTTACTATCACGTAAATATTGTATTGGTTTATAAATGACCATTTTTTTGTCATCAGATTGCTGAAATCTTGGTGGATTATCAGTTAACTCTATATCCAGTATACATTGTACATCTAAATGTAAATTTATGGTATGTGTGGGTTGAAGAATATTAATGCTGACGTTGCATTCGCCATAGAAAGTATCTTCATCATATGGTATAAGCTTGATGTTGTAATGCTCTGGTTTTATATAATCCAGTAATATAAATGACTGTTTGTTGGTCAAAGGAGCCGCCGCAGCAAAAAATATTAAACCGCTACTTAATAATAATTTTAAAAATATCATATTTCTCTCTTAATATTTGCCTTAGGTGTCTGCAAAAAAAATTTTTTTTTAAGAAATAAACAGACAAAGAAATTAAAGATAACTTAATATATCATGATCTATAATAATAATAATAATAATAATAATAAATATCCATAAATAAATAAAACGGGTAAATGAGAGTCACCGCACTAGATAAGGGGCGCCAAAATTATGTTATTCTTCATAATTGCATTTATTAGATGTTTCGATCTCAATATTGGACCATTTCCAGTAACTAAATACAAAATTACAAAATAAATAAAAAAAAGAGAAATTAAACGTTGCGCAGTACTCCCTCTATATCGTTTTATTTTATATAAAAATAAAAAAATAAATACAACATAAAGAAATATTAAATCCACATTTATTAAAAGATCTATTCACACACATTAAAAAAAATTGATAAATTTTTACCACATATTTTACTACATAATACGCTATAAAATACATGTTATTTTAATAAAATAATATTACAAATATATCGTTTATTCTTGAGCTTAAAATGTTGTACTGATCTAAAAATGACTTTACTCTAGATATATATATATATATATATCTTTAAACTTACGGATATTATTAACAAGCTTTTGGACAGATAATTTTAAACACAGAAATTAACAATGTAAAATTAATATTGCATGATATATTATAATAACAGCTCTGTGTGATATTAAAATAAATTAAATAACATAAATTGTTATGATAAAGAATAACGTATTAATTATTTATAACATAATTTGTTTGTAACAATTATCTGTTCTATCTTTATCTTACGCTCATAATTCTTGAAATAATTACAGGATAGTAAAATACAGTAATCAAATGTATTTTTAAACATGCAAAAAGGTACAAAATATAATGTAAATGCTGTCACTGGTAACTTAAGATTGAAAACTTATAATTTCTTATATAAGAAATACAATAAATTATAGTATATTCAGAGATAAAGTGATTGATTTTTTCAAAGAAACATATAAAAAATTACATAAAGATGTAAACCATCTAAGTAATAATTATATCAATGTAATTACACACACATACAAATCCCCGCCTCCTCCATACATACACATTTATTTTTAAATATATTTGTCTTAAAAAATATAAAATAATTTGTTTTTTTATTTATTTATTCAATTTTATCATTTATTTGCTTCATTTACGATTAATGATTTTGAAATACGTCTTACTTCTTTTACACAATTTACTGAATTCTTTATATTTCAAATAATAAGTTTTATATTTTAAACTATAAAAAAATGTGTTACACATAAATTAATATGCTGAAATATTTCTTTTGATTGTAAAAATCAAGATATGTGTTTAATATAATTTAAATAATTTTAACAAACAAACATATATTTTTTATTTTATTTTTTAGATCTATCATATTTATTAATATATTTTTTATCCGAACTGCATATGATGAGATACCTATAGCTATAATATTACAGCTAGCAATAAGACAATTTAAACTGGGATACATCATAAAATACTTTTTTTTTGCCTAAATTTAGATATTTACATATGTTAAGAAATTTATAAGATGTATGATTTCCTTTTTCTGTAAATAAATTTTATAAATAGATTATTGTAATTAGAATCATATATTATCATATTTGTACAAACCATAACATATTACTTATGAACATGGTTCAAGGAACCTGCAATATATCGAGTTGTGTACTTACAATTACTTTATTGCAAATCTTTGTAATTGCGATATTGTATTACATTCTTCAATGAATAATAATTAATTAATTAAATTTTATTTTACGATTCAATCAACCTCTCTAGTTGAGATAATATTTTTAAACATGTTCTCATTAATATGCGATTGGAGTTTTAAAATACTTAATTTTATAAATAAAGATTAAATGGATTATTAATTATATTAAATATTATATTTTGAAATAATTCGTAATATGTGTAATATTTTAATTTTTAAGGAAAAATTACATCGAATTCGTAGCAAATGCCAATTTATATTGTTAACGCGTTTTGAAAGTCACATTTCATATACTTTATTCTATGTCTATTCTTATCCTATATCACTTTGTCTTATGTAACCGATGCTTCTATTTATTTATTATGTGTTGTACTTATCTATTCGATCGTTACTTATTTGATAAGACCAAAATTATATTTACAAAATTTTTTAAATATGTTGTGTTAAGTAAATCGGATCGAGAGAATAAAAACTTGAAAACAATTACCGCCTTTGCATCTATTAGATATACATCATTTTTAACAATTTGGTTTATGTCTCCCCGTGTTGTTACTACACAGTTCAGCTTTACTTTATCTTAAAGATCGCGTATGCCATAGATTTGTATCATAAAATGTATAGAATATAATTTTCACATCGAATAATTAACGAACGACAAAGAAATATTCAAGATTAAAAAAATATTATGATATACATTTGATTCATGTTTATATTTAAGAGCAATTCGAATGCGTTTTATATTTTTGTGCTCGCATTTTTTATATATTTAAAGCAGACATATACATATATATTTTATATAACTCACTTTGTATATTGAGATCGTATACAACAAGTTGTATTATGCAACTATACTGCTTTGTAAAAATTAGCTACAACCAATCTCTCTATCTTGTGTCGTCTCGCTATCCGTATGATATTGGAAGTATATACCAAAACAATTACGATCTTATCATTTCAAAAGGTCACCAATAACTGACGACGCTCAATACACGATATCATAATAAATATGTAATATTAGGTCAACAGTTCTAAGGTTATTAATCATTAAAAGACATCCTAATAATACTGTCAGACTTTAGCACATAATCATCGATGAGCGTTATTTATAGATTTAACGTAAATTGAAATTAATTTCAAAGAAATATGCAAACAACAATAAACAAACATTTGATCTTTTATTTTTATCTTCAAAGTTTTTACTATATTTATATACATGCGCGCGCACATGTATTCTTATTAAAATCCGCATCTATGCGGGTTTTATATTATTAGTCAGCCTATTGCAAAAATTTTAGCACATAGATTGCTATTCTTCGTGTTACGGACGACATGAGGTGGGCCATTGATAAGAGAATGGTGACAGTTGCTCTGTTCTCTTTGATTTCTCCAAAGTATTTGATTGGATATGCCATGACAACCTTCTATGTAATAAAATAAACCATTCTATGTAAATTAAAAAAAACTCAAATTCCCCAAATCTGTCATTTAGTGGTTTAGCAAATACTTTAAGAGAAGGAAACAAGCCGTTCATGACATTGATACGAATTTTCTTCTGGAAATATTCAGAGCATGATGTTCCACAGGAATTTATACTGGGTCCGCTATTATTCTGCCTTTAAATGGTTTCAATGAGATAATTAGCCAGTGCAAATACAGTTATTAAGCAGACGATCTCCTAATCTATCTGTCCTCTAAATAAAATAAATAAGTGCATCAATAAGATGAACGAGAAAATCGAAGCCATCAGATTTTTGGCAAAATCTAATAATCTTCTATTAAACAACGCCAAAATCAAGGCACTGAAGGTAGTGCATCTCTTATGACATATAAGATTTTGGAATTCACAATTTAGAAAAGTTTTTAATAAAATAAATAAGAATATATAGAAACCTTGTGTGCCAAGAACTGCGCTATATAATTTATTATAAATTAAATATTAATAATACATTAATAAAATACATTATAAGCTTTAGACAATTTTTAGAGTATTTAAAATATTAATAATACATATTAATGTAACAACAATTTGTTAATATCTATATACATATATATGTATTTAAATATTAATTATATATATGTATATATGTATA
>NW_021851472.1:113101-114226 GCF_003651465.1 Formica exsecta | reverse complement strand
TATTATCAATTAATAATAAATACATATATATATTATATATATTAATTTACATATTTATATTATTTATAAACTTATAGGATATTGAAATGAATAAATAAGAATTAAAAATAATATTACAGATATAACAGAAATTATAGACAAAAACCAAAATATAATTTAAAACAGATGGTACATTTCGATATATTAATGATCCAGCATGTTTATATTCAGCAGACAAATTTGTTTTTATAACATTTAAAAAATATATTAATTTACATAGTAAAAAATTGTACTTTTTCATTTATATAATTAATTGTATGATAAATATTTCAGCTTAACAGAACGATAAAAAAGATCTCTAAACCGCATGCATATAAAATAGTTTTATTAATGCAAACGCATCGAGTATCATTAATGCATTTAAATATACATAATTAAAATATAAAATATGATACGTATAAAAAAATATTTACCGAACAGATAGATTGATATATACACAGATATAGATATATATATCATTATTATTGTTTTTTATTAAATAAGTCTTATGGTACTAAATTGTGTCAAGATACTTTATTTGAGATTCAATTTGGTGAGAGCGTATGTCTAGCTTGCTTTGAATTATTCTATTTTGTTGTTCCACTTTTTCCCATTCTCTTGCCATTATCGAATCAATCTAGAATAGATTGTTTTTATATTAACCATTGTTTTTATATTAAACAAAAAATTATCAATACTTAATTATTAATAAATATTTGTTCTCGCGTTATAAGAATCTGATGCAACTTAATTTCAGTTTTTAATATAATTAAAACTGGATACTATTTTATAGGATACTTTTTTCGCTCAAATCAACAGGCAAAAATTAATATTATCATATATTTCATCCAAAAATAAGCATATATTTATTATATGTATTTTTTTAAATTTCCGAAATTTCTTTTTAAACATTTTCCGAGATATTTAAAAAAATATTGAGAGAAATTTATAAAGTTAATTAATAGGAATTGGATTAATTAAAAAAACATCATGTAAAAGCTTACAAACTTATAAATCGATCTTTCGATCGAACTAAAATGTTTTCTATTTATTAAAAATTACATCTTGGAAATAGTGTATTTTTAGAAATTGTAAACAAATTGGAAA
>NW_021851472.1:89899-113038 GCF_003651465.1 Formica exsecta | reverse complement strand
TATTAATTTTTGCTTGTTTATTTGAAATATTGTACACAACATTATGACACTAAAACACTTTAAATGAAAAAAAAAATAAAATTATATAAACGATTAATAAGGAAGTACATTTTAGTAATTGTATTTACAAAATGTACCTCGAAATCCTCATATATAGATCCCGAACTTTTTTCAAATCTCTTTAATGCATAACTTTCTACTTTCTTCAATTGTTTAATCAAAAACTTGTCTACCTATAAAACAAATTATTTTAATATTTATTAACTCTATATAATAGTTTCATCTCTCGCACAATAAAAATCACATATTTAAATAAATTTAAATTTTAAATTTATATAAACATATAAAATTTTTACCTCTTTAAATTGTTCCTTAGAATACAAATGATTTATAAGAACTGTTAATGTTATAGCAGTACTAATTTTTCTAAAAGAAACAAATATAGTAGATATGTATAACATACATGCAAACTTTTGATTGGTATATATTTATGAAAAAAATATCATATTACTCAGGTTTTGTTTCTTCAAAATTAGTTAATATGTGCTTAAGTACTTCATCTTTATTTGCGTGTCTTGCAATAGCAAAAAGAAAACAGATACTGTAATTTTCATTGTCCAAACCAAAATCTAGCCTCATTTGATAATCTATTAAATTTAAATAATTTATAATAAAACCTGGATCATTAGGGCAAGCTAGAAATTTTAAAAATTCAGGTTTAGATTTGTCCATTCCCATCCGATATATTGTCGACCAAGTGAGGTTTTCATATTCAATAGGTTTTGAAAATAACATCAAACCTTTACAATATGTCCATTCCTTCCACCACGGCAAAATTGCATTTATAGTCATCAAGAGAACACGCCCATTTTGCAGCCTCTTGTCTTAAACGTTTTCTAAAATCATCTTCATTAGCAATTTCTTCGTATTTAAGTTCTTGAAGCACGCCACGTAAGATGCTCCGCATTCTTATCTATAGAAACGATAAAGAATATAAATTTTATATTTTATGATTAATAAAATATATATTTTAAATTATTATAAATAAAATTAAATAATAAAAATTAAATTAAATATAAAATAAAATTTATATTTTTGTTATTATGAGAAAAAATATTTTATGTAAGGGTAAGATGACAAAGTAGGTTAAAAATGGCTAATTTTTTAAATCTAAAGAATGATTATAAAATGTGGTTTAATGTGGAAATTAATAAAAGTTGTTAAAAATAGTAAAAATTTGTTATCCAGTGAAAAATCACAGGTCGGGAAGACAGCTATTAGATATGTATAGACGTTTATAGACGTCTGAGAGACATTTAATACACGTTTTTTCGATCGGAATTACTCACTGGGTGTATAGTATGTTTTCCTTCTCTTCTTCTCTCTCCGTTATAGTTTAACTTTAATATATTAACGATAGTAGATAATATATTAAAAAATGTGGTAAAACTTAAGATTAAGGGCGATCTCACCGATTTCAATGACCTTGATAACATATTTCAAAATTATCGAAATTGGGAATGGCTCCCTTTTCTGCATAATTACCGAAGATTGTATTTGAATGTATGAACAAAATTACTTGTGCTTTTTGGGATTTGTAAGATGTCGTTCCAATTTACGACTGGCTGTTTCTTTGCATTTATAGTCATCAAGAGAACACGCCCATTTTGCAGCCTCTTGTCTTAAACGTTTTCTAAAATCATCTTCATTAGCAATTTCTTCGTATTTAAGTTCTTGAAGCACGCCACGTAAGATGCTCCGCATTCTTATCTATAGAAACGATAAAGAATATAAATTTTATATTTTATGATTAATAAAATATATATTTTAAATTATTATAAATAAAATTAAATAATAAAAATTAAATTAAATATAAAATAAAATTTATATTTTTGTTATTATGAGTAAAAATATTTTATGTAGGACATAATTCTGAGTAACTTTTTCTTTTAATTTAATCGTCGCTCGTTGTTTACTACAAAGTTATGAACAATTAAATATAGTGACTGACTGATGCTTGGGACATAAAACTGCACACATTTTCGCATGAATTATCAACTTTTACATCAAAAAACGAAAAGAAAATGATAGAGAATTACATGAATTAAGTAGGTTTATATATTTCAGTCAGTATATATATATTATTCAGATATTTGATACATAGTTGCCATAATATTAATACAAGAAAAAGTTACTCAGAATTATGTCCTTGACAACATATATCGAGGTCATTGAAATCGGTGAGGTCGTCCTTAATCTTAAGTTTTACCACATAATTATAATAAATATTTTTATCTTTTGTATAAAACTATTATATAATATTGTTAAAAATATATATAAATACGTATTAACATACTTCCATTTACTCTCATTGCATCTTTTTTATAAAAATATTAATACAGTAAATAATGGCACAGAGTGTGTTGTTTGCAAATATTGTGTACGTAATATATAAATTGACAACAACTAATATCTACCTTAATCTTATTAGCTTTTTCTCCTGGAAGTGGAAAGACACTCGACATGTATTCCATAGCTTTGAACATAGGATACCATGCCACGTAATCTGTTTCTCGTACCAGATATTCTGTAATTTTCCAGAATATAGAGGAATCGAGTTGTTTTGTTATCATAAAGTGAAAAGCATCATTGATAATTTGAGCACGATTGAGAACGTGTATTTTCATGTAATTTTCAGAGGCTAGATAATTTGCAATTCTTTTCCAGTTCTCGATATCGTAATTGACTCGATAATATCCTGTAGACAACATATAAGTTTAAAAATGTAATCAAGATTCTCTGTGTCAATATTTATTTTTCGTAGAGTTTCAAAAAATACATGTAACAGGGCAAATATTGTATTTTACAAAGAGATATTGTTTGTGCCAATAAGAAATTATTCATATATTTTGTTAATAAACAAATATTTTTATATATAATTAAAGAAATTAAATTGTTAACAGTTTGATTATAACACAATTAATCGTCATATTATCGTATGATATATTGCGTAGAAATAATAAGTTAATTTACATATATGTATATGTGCTTAGATTTAAATATTTAACTTTACTTTAAAAAGTTACATTTTAAAAAAATTTAATTTTTTAAGTAAAATTAAAAAAAAATTTCCAATTTAATTTTCTTAGAATTAGATGAATTATCCACCCAGATGAATTATCTATTTATGAATTAATATATACACATATATAAATCACACACCGCGAAAATCTTATGTGATCAGAAAATATATTTAAATTTGTCACAAGAAAATGTTATCAGAATTATGTACGATTCTGTATGATTAAATATTTGCAAAAATCCATATATCTTGTTATTCATTACTATATATAAATGGTATTTATATTAATAACAAAATTATAATAAGACAATTCAAAATATATTTTTACAGTAAACTATTATATTTATATAATATGTAGGATACTTTAAATTTTATGAAATAATACAGACAAAAATATAAAATAATGTATATAAAACATCAATTATATAGAATACACAAAGAAATAATAAATAATAAATTTGCTAACATTTACCAATTTGTTGTAGATTGAATATCACCCAACCATCTTCTTTGGTATCTAAATAAAAGAAAGGCCTCGTTTCGTTTAGCAAATAAGGCAATGAAATGTCGTCAAAATTGAGATCTGTTTGTATAGTATAGGTCAGAAATATGCAATAATGATATGATGCATTATAATTTTCTATTAACAGTTCCATCTTGCCGTAAGGATGATTATAATCTCGTTTGACATTTAGAGTAGGATAATCGTTTTGCTTTGTCCATGAATCATTTATATGAATCATGTTTAATAATTCTGATTTGTATTTTTCCATTGTACTAAGACTTAGAATTGTGCCATCCATACTTTCATTTAAAGATCTCACCAAATTTTTGTAATCTGGATCGCTAAATTCACAAAGTTTTTAAATTTTAACCTTACTAAATGTGTTTTGGAAAAATTATAAAATATATTAGAGATGGACACTATTATTTTTGAAGTAAACAGAATTGCGTAATATTTATATAATATAATATAAATAAATAAAATAAACAACATAAATTAAAATAATAATAATTGTGCATTGATTAAGCTCCCCGAATAAGCCGAAAATAAAAAAAATATTATTTGCAAAAAAACTGATGAAATTTGGAATAATAAAAATAAAGGCAATAAGAAAAAAAATTTTCTTTTAATTAATTTCTTTCATATATACGCGCGAATATTATCAATTGTGGAAAAAACAAAAAGCATTATAAGTATTATAAAAAATATAATATTTTATAAAACTTATACTTATTGTACAATGTTTAACATGTTTAGTTTTCGCACAGTTATTATTATACTCGTAGTATAGTATATACAATACTCACTTATTTATATATGTGCGGATAGCGCTCCAAAATATCTTTTCGGTAAGTATGTTTTTCAACATCCGCAACATAATAGATACTACATAAATATATATATTTAAACATAAATAAAAGAATGCATGTTTAAATACATCCATAACATACATATTTTATAATAAGGGTAATATATGTATGATTAAAATTTAATTATGTCTCTTCGTCATTAGTTTTTCCAATTTCTTTATAATATTTATGTTCATAAAACGGGCAATTCTTATTTATATTGTCATACCTTTAATGCAACCGGGAAACTCAAAAGAATCGTTGAACGGAAAAGTATCATAATTAGTGTCGAAATCAAGAGATTCGTGATGAAATTGTATCACAAACAAATCCATTATCCGTAATTCTGGGAAAACCTATAGAAAAAGTTTTGCAGTAATCCATTAATATCAATATGGAATCGTAAAAAATATTCATATTAGTAATATGCACTAGATGCTACTTTCTACAATTAAAAAAATATTATTGCTTATATTTTTATGTTCTTAAAAAATATAATAATTATGTTTCTTTAGCATAATGTGTAATATAACTTTTTTATTTAAGATACTTTTGAAATTATTTTAAAATTATACACACATATACACAGTATCTACTGTAAGGATTAATTTCGTAGATACGTATTAATTTTTAAGTAATAATGTATTTTAATTGAAATTTTATAATAATACTTAAAATTTTCTAATAAGATTAGCATAGCAACTTTAACAAAATAAATAATGAAAATATAAGGAAACATTTGATATTATCTTGATGTGTATGTATGGCATATTTACTTGTAAAATTAATCTTTCTAGAAAAAGATTTTTTTTTTAAGAAACGTCAAAATTTTTATAAAAGAAATGATGTATATAAAAGTTTCTATTTTATATAAAAAATATAAAATTATATAAACCGCATGCAAAATATATATCTTAGAATATTGCTTTGCTTGCGAATGGAAAGAGAAATGAATAGCGTTAAAAATATTTTAAAATAACCTTATGGACGGTATATGTTCCAAAGAATCTAATAAAACAATCGTTAAACCAAAATGATTTGTATGATGTCCGAACTAACTCATAAATATTGTAAAACCATTCCTGTAACACTTTAAATCCTATTATGCGGGCTACATCGACTTTACGCGCAGCAGAATCTAACTTTTCATCATAGATAATATCTTCCTCTCTGAAAATGATAAAAAATTTTAAGAATATTTATTTATGTATTAAAAATTTACATTTTAGTGATTATATATATTAATATATTAGTACATTAATGACAGATATATTAATACATATACTCAGTATCCAGAATATTAAATTTGTGCGTAATAATATTGGTACATAAATGTAATATTAAAACCTAGATTCGCTTAAATAATGATATACTTAGTTGATTGTAGATTGTAAAGACGGGAATGCCTTTTTATTATGTGACATAAGTAAATGATATAATATAAACTAGAATACGTAATATAAATATACGTTGTGCTTACAAATCAACTGAAGTATGATGTATCACATATTTATGTTATATATACATATATATTATATCAAATATTAATATGTCATTAATATATTATTATGTTTATATATGTTTACAAAAATTAATATATTCAATACATATTATATACATTTTGAAAAACACTATATTAATATACATATCTAGAGATATAAATCAATGGTTTATTTATTTATAATGTATTGTATTTTTATGTTTGGTTATTATTTATTTGATAAAATTAAATTAAAATTTTTTTCAACATCTTGTCTTAAGTAAATCGGATGGAGAAAGAATAGAAAATAAAAATATGTTCCGTTTCGTTATGATATATAGAACATTTTTAATAACTTGATGTTTGCTTTTCATTATATGTGATATGTATACGTGCGTACGTGCGTGCGTGCGTGCGTGCGTTTCTTTTGTGTGTGTTTATATATGTTTGCAATGATAAAATGGAAATTTCAGTTATATAAAAGTGTATATAAACAAGTATATAGAAATATATAAATAATGTAAGAAAGAGAAAGAGAGAGAGGATTATGTCATATAATTTATTATAAATTAAAGAATGCCAATCTCTATTACAAGTTTTAGATAACTTATAAAATTATTAATAACATATAAAATATTAATAATACATATAACAGCAACTTAATAATATTTATATATATATACATATATTGAGATTTCGAGCACTCAGGCACGGCAAAATAGTAGATATCTTCATGGTAACATATTGATCGATCACTTTGACAACTAAAGTTGAAACATATCGCAAATTTATACTTAAATCATTTTTGAGATGCCTTTAGTTATTGCATCCATTATTTGTAAAAAGAATGTAATGCAATGCATAGAGAAGCGGGAAAACATATAATGACAATGTTATTGTATATATATATTTATACGACAATCATAATATCATACAAAAAGCGCTCCATTCATAGAAGCACTTTTTTCACTTGTCATTTCGCCGTGCCTGAGCGCGCAAAATTTCAGCTCTGTCATTCGTAAAATATAATCACTTCCCGTTTAAAAACTATTATAACTCCGACATTTTTGGATTTTCGTCTTGAAATATTCTAAGGAATCTGCTATTAAGAGGAGATACAGTAGTTTTAGAATACTATGCATATATTTACTGACATTAATATACGTTTTTATTAAGATATGCATTTAAATTACTAAATGCTAAAAGTAAAAACTTACTGTTTTATTATAATTATATTTGTTTTTAATTAAACAAATTCACAGATAAAATGAGCATATATATTTTAATATTGTAATTTAGAATATTAATAATTATTTTATAAATAAATTAATATATTTTTTTACTATGTGCTTACCTGTAAAGAACTAATCCCAAATTTACCATACCTTTGTCTTGGAACTTTGGAATCGCAACATGATCTAATTTTGAAATTACCCTTAGTTTCCATTCGCTTTCCAAGGACAATGTGATACGTTCGATAGCTCTCTGTGCAAATACCATGTGCATTGCGGAACAATTTCTATACCACACATTTGTATTCATATTTTTAGTAGAGTTGCGATAGAAATTAGTCACCATCCCTGCTATGAGATAAGTGGGCAATACAGGTGTGGTTTCGAAGTGTGTGAGCGCCATGTCTGCATTATTAATTTCCACTTTTTGTACCGCCATATTTGATAAAGCCGCGTAGTTGCGATGATGCCTTATACTAATGTTAAAGGTGGCTGGAAAAAATTCTCCCAAGGATGGAAAGACTTGTCGAGCCCCAAGTACATCGAAATGCGTTGGTATTAACCACCTATTATTATATATTTCAAGTACAAAAATTAGGTAACAATAAATTTTCAACTATTACAAAGAAATATTAGAAATTGGAGATACAGAGAATATACATATGCAAATGAGATTCGTAGGAATAGTGGATAGAAAATAATATTTTGACGTTTTTACTATTATTATGCTTCAATATAATGTCTTGTGTTACACTGAATAATATGAAATATATCTTTATACTATTCTGAAATAAATATAATTATTTTTAATGTTCTAAATTTAATGTAAGCGATCTTTTTAGAATTATAAAACATATTTCAGAAAATAAAAGTAATATTACAAAGAAAGCTTTTTATATTAACTAATACATCAAAATTATCATATAATATGTTAATATATCAATTATTTCATACATTTTTTTATGCATATTATGATAAAACTTATTATAATGGTTTAAGAGTTCTGTGTGATTTATATATATGTATATATCGTTTATACGCATGTACGAGGGTCATTATGCCTTATACTAATGTTAAAGGTGGCTGGAAAAAATTCGCCCAAGGATGGAAAGACTTGTCGAGCCCCAAGTACATCGAAATGCGTTGGTATTAACCACCTATTATTATATATTTCAAGTACAAAAATTAGGTAACAATAAATTTTCAACTATTACAAAGAAATATTAGAAATTGGAGATACAGAGAATATACATATGCAAATGAGATTCGTAGGAATAGTGGATAGAAAATAATATTTTGACGTTTTTACTATTATTATGCTTCAATATAATGTCTTGTGTTACACTGAATAATATGAAATATATCTTTATACTATTCTGAAATAAATATAATTATTTTTAATGTTCTAAATTTAATGTAAGCGATCTTTTTAGAATTATAAAACATATTTCAGAAAATAAAAGTAATATTACAAAGAAAGCTTTTTATATTAACTAATACATCAAAATTATCATATAATATGTTAATATATCAATTATTTCATACATTTTTTTATGCATATTATGATAAAACTTATTATAATAGTTTAAGAGTACTGATTTATATATATGTATATATCGTTTATACGCATGTACGAGGGTCATTTCATAAGTAAGGCACAATGTGGTAATGCCGCGGACTGGATAATGCAACCCCAATGAAATTTTTGGACAGTGTAGCGGAGATCTTAAGGAAGATACGTGGCTTAAAAACTTCCATAGTACGTGTTCATTGTAAATTGACAAATGTTAAAAATGGATTCTGCAAAGATCTCAAGTATGACGCATAAAGATCAACGATCGTACATCAAGATTAAAACTTTACGTGGCCAAAAATCCAACAGACATTCACAGTGTTTTGCATGAAGTTTGTAGCAAAGTTGCATTGTCCAGGCGAGTCTGTTCTCTGTTTCTGTGCAGCAGTCAAGCAATAAGAGACTGATCGGGTCGAAATTTTTCTGTTCTGCAAATCGTTTTTCTAAATACCGAAATACTGTTTGATTACCACAAACTTCACGCAAAGCATTATAAATGTCCGTGGGATTTCTGATCACGTCAAGTTTCAATCTAATTTAATGATATATACATATATTTTTAGCATTTTAAGAGTTACTCACCATTCATCTTTTCGTTTATAAATAGTTGTTGACTTTGCATCATCATCACTTATAATACCATAATATTTCATTTTCAAAATGTAACGTCCCGGAAATATCAAATTTATAAAAAAAATGTCGACACTTTCATTTGTATCGTTATAGAAATATTTCACCGGATAAATAGTATTTTTTTTGTCATACTCGTGAAATTTCGGTTTATCAGTCACAATTATTTCCTTTATACATTTAATTTTTGAATACAATTGAAGATGTTGCGTTGGTACAAGAATTTGGATGCTAATATTGCATTTGCCATAAAAAATATTTTGTACAATATCTGGTTGGACAAGTTGGAAATGTACATCATAATGCTCTGGTGTTATGTTGTGAATGTTGTGTAAATATTTTTCATATTGTTCAATTTGGACGTCAGTAAGAAAAGCTTTTGCAGCGATAAATATTATACAGCTATTTAACAATAGTTTTAGAAATATCATGTTAATTTTTGCTTCAGGTATCTGCTGAAACATTCCATTGTTAGAAAGAGAATAAATATGGAAACTAAACTTAGCATAGAACTTTCTTCTTTGCCAAACTTATTTAATTGAGATAATATTTTCGATAAATATATTTCGATATATAAATTTTTATTTACGAAATAAAAACTTACATTTAATTATAACGAAAACTTAAATTATTAACTATTAATTTTAAAATTCAGTAAGACTTTTTAGCTTTGACTGAAAACCGCTTTGAATTTGCAACAAAAAAAATTGAAGCTATGTGATTCAATATATTGTTTTATAAGTTAATATTGTTTTATAAGCGTTTTGAAAGTTATACGTTGTATATTTTATTCCGTCTGTATCTGTCCTATATCAATCGATATAGTTCTCTTTATTTATTCTGTGTTGTATATATGTTCAGTTATTACTTATTTAATGAGATTAAATGTATTTAAACTTTATTTAATACATTTTCTCATAAATAAATCGAATCAATTTAATTATTTCTTTAATTAATTCTTTAATTATTCTTTTTTCCTTTTCTTCTATTTATCTTAGTATACAGCATGGTCCACCGAAAACAAAACAGGCGTATTTTTAAAATTTTTTAAGTTTTCTAATATTTTTCTACAATTTCCTATTTATATCTAATATTTGTTGTTCGTTGTTATTATACAGTTACTTTAAATTCAATGTAAATTTAAACACTATATATATATAGTAAACTTTAATTATAAAATGTATACCACCGAATAAATAGTGGTGTCATATTTTTAATATATTATTAGCTAGTAAATAAACATCTTCATATTATATTTGGTATCTATGATGTAAAAAATAAATGTAACCTCTTAAATATATTCTGGTAATATCAATTTTTCTACTGATAGATAGTATCGCTGACGTAAAATAAATATAAATCTTAAAAATATTTTGCTTAAGCATTTTGCTTAACTTTATATTTTTGTAAGCCTAGATATTTAAACATGTACGAGAAAGAAAGAAAGAGAGAAAATAGAAGTTCCATTTCTAATAACTCACTTTATATATTGAGATATGTATACCACATTGTAGGTGTACGTTTCTTTGTAATAATTAATTGCAATCAATCGACGCACTATCACACTGTAATCTCTACGATTTTACCATTCCAAAAGATCATCAAAGACTAACAAAGATGTCCGATATACGACATTACAATAAATACGTATGTTATGTCAACAACTTCTAAGATGGTAAATATATATTTTTGGTCATACGTACAATAAACGTTATAAGATATTAGCACATAATAAAAATAAATTCGTATTTAAAATATAAATTCTAAGTAATTTATTTCAAAACGCACGCAAGCTGTTAAAAAAAAATATTTTACAGAGAGAGTTTAGTTTTTCTTACACACTTATACAAATAAACGGCATTTTTTTCATCGCTTTTTCTATTTCCATCAATTTTACCAACTTTATTAGATGATTCATGTACAGTCTGTTTTTTGAATTGCGGTATGATGATTTTTAACGGAGTTATGAGCAATCAAAGTCAAAATGCTCGTTTTTTATTTAATCCGCGATAACTTAGTAATAAAAAATCTCAGAAATATTTTTAAAAAATGGTTTGGTAGGGAAGACTTTAAGCTTTCACATTAGAAAGTCGTAAATTTTTGCAGATTTTTTTGGGGCACATGATCGGTTCACGAAATGGATAGAAGATTTCCCATTTTGTCCAGCTCGTAGTTTTCCACATGTAAAAATTATCAAATTCACAAAAACTCAAAAAAATAGTGACCTTTCAAAAATAGAGATTTCAAGCTTTGAAAATCTTTTTTTTGGATTTAAATTTCATTCATCTTTAACAAAGTTACAGTTAGTTACAGTCTGAATTTTGCCTATTTTTTAAGAAAAATTAAGTGTTCCTCTAATTTTTGTGAGAAGTTTATATTCGTACAGTTAAAAAAATAGCAATTTTATTATTAATAGAACTGTATATAATTATAATAATTATAATATAGCTTTAAACAAAGAGACCAAATAATTAAAAAAAATCCATATTCTCTTACAAAACGGGCAGTCTTAGAAAGACCCGAATTAAGCAATTTTACAAAGAAAAAATATCCGTCTATTATTATTATAACTTGCATGTATATACATACATATATTTATTTATATATATATACATATATATGTATGCATTAATATATTTAAATATTAATTACATGCATAGAATATCGTTTTTGTATATATAAATATTAATATTAATGTTTTAGAATATTAAAGTTATAATATGTTATATATATATACATATTTATATGCATTATTAATCCATGCATTAATAAAATACATATTGAAAAAATTAAAGACAAATAAAATATACAATATAAATAAATAGATATCACATTTTCCACTGTATTAATCACGTCCAGCATATTTATATTCAACAGTGAAGTTTTGCTGTAATATTATAACCAATACTTTTTTGTTTTTTGTTTATAAGTAACAGTACGATTTAATTATTTCATGTTTGCAGAGAAATGAAAAATATATGTACGTGCTATAAAGTGTCTTTGTGAATGCAGAGGCATCGAGTAGTATTAATACGCCTAAATATACATATAATTAAAGCAATAAAAGAAATAATATATACTATATAAAAAAGTTATTCCTACGACACGTGGTATGTATACGTATGCAGAATTGCTATTTTCCATTATGTTAATCGATTATTAGAAAACTCTCAAAGTACTTTGCCTGTCTATCGATTTGGTCGCATCGAATTTTTATCTTGCTTTCGATTGTGTTATTTAATTGGTCCATAATTCTCAAAATTTGGTTTACCTAAAACATCATTTCATTACATTAATAATAAATAAGTAATCTAATCTCGCATTATAAGAATCCAACACGATCTAAATTCTTGCATAATTAAAGCAAGCTACTATTCATATAATGTAGAATAAATATAAAATATATATATATATATCTTTTCTGTTTTTTCTTATGATAGATTATTTAATCTCTCGTACTAATGACACAATCACAAAAATAATATATCGCTAATAATCTTCAGATTTTTAAAAATAATATTATTGTCACAGCTCTCTCTGAAAAGTTTTTATAAAGTATATCAATTTTCTCTATATTTAATTATTTATTACAAGTTATTAAAAAGATATAATTGTCTTTCAAAAATATGCTTTGATTATTGCGAAATATTTATGATATTTAAAAGAAATAATCTTCAGATTTTTAAAAATAATATTATTGTCACAGCTCTCTCTGAAAAGTTTTTATAAAGTATATCAATTTTCTCTATATTTAATTATTTATTACAAGTTATTAAAAAGATATAATTGTCTTTCAAAAATATGCTTTGATTATTGCGAAATATTAATGATATTTAAAAGATAATAAAGTTTTTAACTACTTCAATAACTAATTTTGTATTATTAAATGAGATAAAACAAATTTTTGAGAAAATATAATTAAATTTCTTCAGCTGCACGTATTTTATTTTTTTTTACAAATTGCTTGATAAATATTAATATAAAGCCATTATATTTATATGTAAACATCTAGAATCTAGAATATAATATCTTTATTGAAATTTATTAATATCTACCTTGATAACATCCACATTTTTCTCCGGTAATGGAAAGACACTCGATATGTATTCCAGAGCTTTGAGCATAGGATACCATGCCACATAATCTGTCTCTCGCTCTAGATAACTTACGAGATTCCAAAATATAGAAGAATTGAGTTGGCGTGCTAGCATGAAATGAAACGCGTCATCGATAAGTTGGGCACGATTTAAAACATGTATATTCATGTAATTTTCAAGATTTAAATAATTCGAAATTCTTCGCCAATTCTCATCATCATAGTTCACGCGATAATATCCTGTCAAACAATAAAGAAATTTTATCAATCATTATTCTATCAAATAAATTTATCATAATATTTTTTTTCATATATCTGTTCACACACATATTGTTATTTATATAAAAAATACATTAAGAATGTACTAAAAATTGACTATATCATAAAAAAATAACAAATATAAATTTAAAATATTAATTATAAAATTGTTACTCTGATAATTAAAATAGCATACAAAAAATTAAATTGTGCGAGATATTTTTTATATAATATAAAATAAAACCGTTTCTGGTTACAGTAAATAATAATCAAACTACTATACAATACAATTATTTATCTTTAACTGTATATATTTTTTTTCTAATATGTATATTTAAAAATTTACGCGGATAATTATTATTAAAATTTATATTGCTATACCTTTGATGTGATAAAGACTTTTAGATAAGTTGTTGAAATGTGATGTAAAAAGCCCCACATGGTCATCGTCCAAACGGAGGAAATCGTGTTGAACTTGGACAAGAAATAAATCTATCATTCGATAATCTGGGAATGTCTGGAAAAAAAATTTTTGTTATATTAATATAAAATCGCTGGGCATGCTTGCATTAGCAACATATTAGCACTAATAAAACATTAGAGTTACTATTTTCTACGTTTCTACGTAAAAAGAAGTTATTTTTCATCTTCAAAAACATTTAAAAATGAATAATGGTAAGATCTAAAATTATGTCTAATATAACTAACAAACTAAATATTTTCGAAATCATTGGCGACTGAGATTATATTATACACAGTTCTCTTTAATAATCTAATAAAATAAATCTAATAAAATTTTAAGAATAAATTTTACATTGTTACGGTATACATAGTGTAAATACTTAAAATAAATCTTTTTCAAAAAAAATTAAATTTTTTTTGTATAATAAATGTTTATAAGACAATGTTTTATAAAAGTTTATGTATTTTGTAAAAAATAGTTGATTTATGAAAAGCTTGCAATATATAATATGTATACTTAAATACTGTATTGTTTTCGAGTAAGTGAAATAGCGTTGGAAATAATTAAAAACAACCTTATTGGCAGCATATATTCCAAAGAATGTAGCAAAACCCTCGTTTAACCAATAAGGCAGCCAAAATGGTTTGATCACATTATAAAACCATTCCTTTATCATTTTAGGTCCTACTAATCGAGCTACTTGGAATTTGCGTGCAACAGGATCTGTCATATTATCATAAGTAATATCTGTTTCACTGAAACAAAAAATAAATCTCTGAAAATTAAATTTAAATGTTTCTTTATATTAAAAATCGTTTATTGTACATTTGTAGTGTTCAATAGTTTAATATATTAATAAAGAAAATTTTTTAAAAATCTAAAAATTAAATTTGCATAATTGTAACATTAAAATCTAAATTTGCTAATCTCGTAAATATACCTAATAATGTATTTATACATATATACATTATCAATATATTTATATATATGTATTTTTTTTTCTACAATAAAATTTAACTTTTTAAATGATAAGAATAAACTTAATTCTTATTAAGGTTGTCATTGTTTTCAACATTTCAAACCCTCAAAGATTCAAATAAAAGATATGCTATTTTTAAATATTACAATTTTGCAATATTATTTTATTTTATAATATTTATTTTATAAATAACATTTCTTTGTCTTTTTAATCACATGTACTCACCTATAAAGAATGATTCCTAAATGCACCATAATTTCTTTTTCGAAATTTGGAAATGCGACATGTTCCGCTTTCGAAATATTCGGGAAGCGTTTCCATTCGTTTTCCAAAAATAGCGTAATATTTCCAGCTACATCTGCTGCAAACATCAAGTGAGATGCGGTATAAAGTCTACACCACATACTGACATCTCCAGATGTACTATAAATACGGTATAAATCAGTCATAATAATTGTTGCGAGATAAGTGGACATTGCAGGAGTGATATCGAAGTATGTCCACATCATTTTGTGTTGACGATTTTCCATTCTTTGCACTGGCATATTTGACAGAACCATGTACTGATTATAATGCATTACAGAAATATTAAAGGTTGCTTTTAAATCAGGCTTGTCCCAGCCTGGAAACAATCGTCGAGCGCCAGTTGCACGGAAGATCGTAGCGGCCAGCCAACTATCATATTTTAAGAAAATAAATAAAAAAAAAAAAATTTCTTTGTTGTAATTATACATTGTACTGTTTAATAGACATTTATCATTTACTTACGTTATATTTTTATTATGCCCACCTACGCTGAAAATTTCGAGACCTCCGTCATTAGCTACAGAACCGGTATATTTTATATTTAGAGTGTAATTTCCTGGTGGTAATTTATCCTTAAAATAAATGTCAAGAATAGGCGTTTCAATATTCTGTGTGTATATCGGTTTATAAACTATATATTTATTCTCTTTATCAGATTCTTCTAGATTCGCATTTAGAAGCATACTACTAATGCACAGTTTTTCTGAATATAAGTTTATATGTTGCGTTTCATAAAGAATGTTAATGCTGATATTGGATTCGCCGTAGAAAATCTGTCCTTCAATAAATGGTATAAGCTTGATATCGTAATGCTTTGGTTTTATATAATTTAATAGCTTGGATGAAGCTTCATCGGGATAAAAAGCCGTCGCGGTCATAAATATTAATCCGCTACTTATTAATAGTTTCAAGAGTATCATGTCGATGTTGTATCATATATTCATGTATCTGCAGAAACTTTCTAGGAAAGAAATAAATAGAGAAATAAAATATATCTCGGATGTCTCTTTATACGTACTGTGATAGTATATAAACATTAAAATAAATACAAGAACATATTTGTTGACATATTTCTTTGATAGTCTGTCTGTGTTATTCCCTTAAAATGTGTATATATATACTAAACGAACAAATTCGCAGAATATATAACTAAAATAAAATCAAATTTTCAATTGTATTATTTATAAAACTGTGTTGAATATAATATAAGTCATGATTTTCAGATGTATCACGATCGAAACATATCAACACATATGGGCCGCGCGCCAATTGTTTCGAATTTATTACGGATTTCTTCTACAATTAAAATATCCCATCACATTTTTTAATTGATAATTAATAATGATTGCAATTTTTACAAGGATCAGCATTCTACCAGCCTTATTTTCATAAGAAGTTACGAAAAGATATAATCTTATAGACATGACATTATGTCTACCAGATCTCTCTAATTGAGATGATATATATTTTTCTGTATATTCTATCAATATGTGTAATGTTTTAAATTGGTTTAATTGTATAAGTAAGAATTAAATTGATTATTAATTATTTTTTATAAATATCTAATAGCGTTTCAACTTTGATGAAAAATTATATTAAATCTGTAACAATACAATTTCATTTATTTATTATGTGTTGTATTTATATTTGCCCGTCATTTGATAAAATTAAATTTTTTAATATATTATCTCATAATAGACGATTGAATACAGATCGAAAACAATTGTTCTATTTATATTTCTTATACATATACCTTATTTTTAATAACAAAATTTAATATTTGGTTTAGTTTTTGTTTTTCTTGATACATTTCTATTTATCTCAACTTTAAGATTACACTAGCAGTAATTATCTGTTATAAAATGCGAAGAACAAAATAGAATTTTAATATTAGTAATAATTAATAGATAATGATTAGATATTCCTAGTCTTGTATTTATATATTATCTGTTACGTAAAATATAATATTTTTAAATTTCAAAAGACCATTTTATTCGATTTTGAAGTTCTATGAGTCGAAAATTATTTCAGCATTATATTATCGTAAAATATTATAATACATATTTAAAATTATCTCTATATTAAAACTCAAAGATGACTTTAAGAAAATAAAACTATGTTTGTCGTACTTGTGTCTTGGAAATATTTAAATTCCATTTTATTGTATATTTAAATTTTGTTGTATTTGTAGATAAATATAAGTATACGCTCTATATTTCTAATAACTTACCCTATATATTAGGATAATGTATGTCGATTGGAAAAGTATACAACCGTTTATAAAAATTAACTGCAACAAATTAATGCTTTTTATTGCCACTAGCTATATGTAATGATGGAAATATATACTATTCACATATACATTATTATAACTATTATATATGTACCGTATCGAAAGATCATCAAAGACTAACGACACTTTCTACGTGTCATCGCAATAAATATAATCTTATGTCAACAAAACTTCTGAGTTCGTTATATATAATATATATATATATATATATATATAACATATTTTTTATTTATTGTTAGTCCATAAACGCAATCAAAAATTGTCCAATAACAAACTGACATTATTTACACAATTTAAAGCAATTTATCTCGAAAAACACGTAAACAGTCAAGAGAAGAGGAGACAGAAATATCTTATATTATTTTAATATTTATAGTTAAATGTTGGATAAAAAAGACCAGTGTAGGTGTGTAATAACAGTTAGAAGAATTTATTAATGTTTCTAATATAGTAATAAAAAATGAAATGCAATTGCATTTTCTTAAATGCTAAAATTTTTATAGATTATAGGTAGAAGTAAGTATTATAGTTGTTGAATAACACAATGTACATATATACTATATCTTAGCACATATCTTCTGAATGTTTAACACAATTAAATCTTTAATAAAATTATTAAGACCAACGTGTAGATATATCTATGCTTTTAAAAAACAAATAGCAAAGTTAGAAAATTAGTATAATAATCAGAAATATTTTTAGTCTAAAAAATAACACGCATTTAGAAATACTTCCAAACAAGTTTTACGTTGAAACAACCAAATTAAAATGTTAATTACAGAAATGTATTGAGAGATAGAAAGAGAATACTATATATAATATAAGGTTAAAGAATTAATATAATTTTTAAAAAATATATTAAAGATACTAAAAATAAATTAAAAATATTTTAAAAGTTAATATATTTAATATTTATGTATATAATATTATGCATTATTAATAAATACTAATAATAAATTATTCATACTACATATTATATACTTAATCATACATTATACAAATTACATATTATCACAAGAAGACAAATTATTTAAAGTAGATAAATACATTTATGAGTGCATGAATGGTATTCGACATATTTTCATTTAATTTTGTAAACCTTAAGAACTCTTATACTCTTTCGTTTACGTAATTAAATGCATAGTTCAACTGCTTTATGTTTATAAAATGATAAGAAAATTGGTGAGTTGTGTATCGTAAAACATACTTGCGAATGCATCGAACACTATTAACGCATCTAAATGTATACATAATTTGAAATAATTATGAAATAAAAAAATAATTTGCAAATATATGCACATCTTACACAATTGTTATTTTTTCTTATTATTTGGTTAGCTTAAAGCTCTGTAGATACTTCTTCTGGCTTTCAATTTCGGATTTACGTTTTTGTATTTTTTTATAAATTTTGCTTACATGTTGCGCCACATTTTCCCAAACTTTGCGTTCCTAAAACAGATTGTATGGATATTTATTATCAATAAATAATAAAATAAGGTAACAAATAAAGGCAAAAAATAAGGGGGTAATTTTAATAATATTAAAGTTTATCGCTTAAGCGTCTGGAAAGGGCATTATATATTGTGCGCATAAACTTCAATATACCATAAAAAAAACTTCTAAATTTATGTTTTTTATGTATGTCTTTTTTAAGTATAATCATAAATTTAATAATAAATTACACATAGCTTGCAGTTTTTTTGTCAATTAATAGGAATAAATCTATCTGTGACCAAACATATATAAATTTAATTTAATTTAATTTACAAAATATATATTACATTTTACGTAAATAGATTTACATGAAATACTTACCACGTTAAGTCCTAGCTTAGAATATACATGATTGATAATAATAGTTAATGTTGCAATCATGTTAAGTTTGCTATAGAAACAAAATAAAAAGTATACAGATAACAAACTTTTATCGTGATTAAGAATAGTATAAAAATATCACACAATTTTTACCTGGGCATTACACTGGCTTCTCCAAAATATAAAACATGATATAATATATATGAAAGCATAACCTTATTTTTTATATTTTTTGCAATAATAAAGGGGAAACTATCAATAAAACCTTTGGTTAATAATTCTAATGTTTTACTATTACTAAATTGTTGAAATGTAATTGCACTTGTTATTAGAGTCAGATATGTCTTGATAGTATTAGGTTCAGCGCAAGCCAATAATTTGAAAAGTCTGTTATCATAGGTTCTTTCCCATGTCTTGTATATATTTGACCAAGTGGAGTTTGACACGGCTAAACCATTACAGTAAGTCCATTCCCTCCACCATATCATAATACTATACAAAAATAAAATTCTGTTAGAAAAGTTTAACCTACAGTCTTGTATTTTTTGATGAAATAATTGATCTGAAACATCATATTACAATAGATACGAAAAACCGTAGCTAAAGAATATTGTGAATATATAAGAAAAATTACTGGTTTGGAAATAGCCAATTTTCTTTCAATATCTCGGAGGCTTTGTTTCTACAGTTGATTTCACCGAGAAGACATGCCCATTTTGCAGCCTCTTGTCTTAAAGATTTTCTAAAATCTTTCTCGTATTTCTTGATCGGGCCTGAATATTCGACAACTTCATCATATTCAAGTTTTTGAAGCAGTGTATTCAATATTTTGTTCATATTTTCCTAATAATCGTTAAACAATATAAAATATTCGTTTTTGTCACTATGCGTACTCTAAAAAACTGTTTACTTTTATATATTATCTATATGTTTGTATGTTGAATTATAGCAAATATGTTTCACATGCAACTTTCTAATATGTGACATCTTTATTAACTAGAAATTAATTAATAATTACTTTAATAGCATCAACTTCTGGACTGTTTACTTTTATATATTATCTATATGTTTGTATGTTGAATTATAGCAAATATGTTTCACATGCAACTTTCTAATATGTGACATCTTTATTAACTAGAAATTAATTAATAATTACCTTAATAGCATCAACTTCTGGATCCTGTAATTGAAAAACACTCGACATTTGTTCCAAAGCTTTGAACATAGGATACCATGCCACATAATCTTCCTCTTGATGTAAATATCTCGTGAGATTCCAGAATATAGAAGAATCGAGTTGGCGTGCTATCATTAAGTGAAACGCGTCATCGATAAGTTGAGCACGATTGAGAACATGTATGTTCATGAAATGCGGCGAATCTAGGTAATCCGAGATTAATTGCCAGTTTTTAGCATCGTAGTTGATCCTATAATATCCTGATAAACAACAATAAATTTTATCATTAGTTATTTTTTTAATAAATTTATTAACAATTTTTTTAAATATCTAAATATATACTTTTCTAAAGCGCATTAAAAATGTATTAAACATAGAATTAGCGTACCAAATGTAAAATAATTGTATTATTATAAAAATTATACATTAATAATTATTAATAATACAAAACTTTTTATGTTGTTATTATAATTGATTGTTTTGTGAAGATCTAAATTGCGCCAAAAATATTGTATTCATTCAAATTAATTCGTTACATAAATTAATTTTATTATTTGTAATATAAATAATGTCTATATTACATTCTAATATGCATTATTATGTGCGTATTTTCAAACATGCGTAACATAAAAATAAAGTATCTCAAAGAAATTTTGATTGCATTTGTAGTGAAAAATAGTTGCTATTTATTAATACTTACCAGTTTGTTTTACGTTGAATATTATCCATTCAGACTCGTTAAGCTCTTTATCAAAACTGCTAGTTGCAATATCCAAAATATACACACGCCTTCCAATATCTGACATATTTAACCAAATCTCAGGTAAGGTATCCTCAAAATTGATATTTGCTTGCGTAGTATACGTTAGAGGTATGCTCCAATTATTTGATGTATTGAGAATTTCTAGTGTTATATTTTTAAAACCACCAGGATTTCGTATCACCTTCAAGACGGGATAATGCCTTTGCTTGATCCAAGGATCCATTTGTTTTGTTATATTAAATCCTTCAAATGGAAAGTATGGTATTTTATCGAAGCCAGTTTGCATAGCTGTCCAAAAATCGTTAGAAGCGCCCCACTTATATGTACTAAAATTGCAAATTTTAATATTGTTGACAACATAAACAATGAGTAAACTATTGCATTAGAAAATATAAAATTATATTTTTATTTATATTTGCATATTATATATACATATAATATACAAGAGAAAGTTGCACTTTATTACATCTTAGATGACAATATGATAAAGATCGAAACACGAAATTTTTTCTCTTTTAATTAAAGTCACAAGAAATAAATAAACATGTAAATGTGATTAATGTAATCTAAACACATGTTGTAATTAAAATCAAATAAAAAAAAAAAAAACAAGAAAATTATAGCTTTTGCTTTATAGAGCGAAAATAAAAAATTGAATATTAAAAGAGAAGAAAAAAAATGAGAAGAAAACATAAAATGCGCAAAAGACTTAAAGGCATTTGTGCCTTAAGTTGTGAAATAGAAAAGTTTGAGCTTTCCTAGAAATTTGCTTTCTTAGATAAAATAAAAAATAAAAAGAGTAAAACAACCAGAGTGTCAATCAGATAAAGAACAATGAAGCAATGAAGATATTAAAGTAGATACATTCGATGCAGAATGTATTTTTTGTTTGTCATACACACATATACATATAGCTTACCGTTTACGAAATAACACAATAACTAAAATTTTTTATAGAACTATTATTGTATATATATTTTACATGTTTAATTCAATCGTATGTAACTATTATATTATAGTATATTACTTACTTGTCATATATATATGTACGGATACCTTTCCAAAATGCTTCTTTGCCAACTGTGTGTTGCAACATATGCAATATAACGGATGCTATAACAATACACGTAATTACATATTACAATGCCTGTATTTAATTGTTAACATAGCTAATAGAAAATGATTTGTTATATATATAAACATAAAATTACATATATATATTTAAGTATATAGTTTTATTATTAATTTTACCTATTCTTTCACGACATTCAATTTTATATTTAAGAATTTACTTGCATGGCAATTTTAATTAAATTTACTATACCTCTGATGTAATAAGGAATTTCAAAAGAACTGTTGATTTGTGAACTAAGAGGCCACATACTGTACTCAGCGTCTAAATGCAGACAATCTTGTTGAATTTGAACCATGAATAAATCCATTATTCGAGAATCTGAGATAGTCTAACAAACAAAATTTTAACGTAATTATTTCAATATAATAATACAAATTGCGAAAGAACTGTTTGCAAATTTGCATTGGCGCGTTGTTTTCTAATATTAAAACTACTTTTTTTAAAGCTTAAAAATATAGTAAGATATCTGTAAAATAAAAATGTGCGTTTCAACAATTATTATAT
>NW_021851472.1:86106-89152 GCF_003651465.1 Formica exsecta | reverse complement strand
GAAAAAAAATGAGAAGAAAACATAAAATGCGCAAAAGACTTAAAGGCATTTGTGCCTTAAGTTGTGAAATAGAAAAGTTTGAGCTTTCCTAGAAATTTGCTTTCTTAGATAAAATAAAAAATAAAAAGAGTAAAACAACCAGAGTGTCAATCAGATAAAGAACAATGAAGCAATGAAGATATTAAAGTAGATACATTCGATGCAGAATGTATTTTTTGTTTGTCATACACACATATACATATAGCTTACCGTTTACGAAATAACACAATAACTAAAATTTTTTATAGAACTATTATTGTATATATATTTTACATGTTTAATTCAATCGTATGTAACTATTATATTATAGTATATTACTTACTTGTCATATATATATGTACGGATACCTTTCCAAAATGCTTCTTTGCCAACTGTGTGTTGCAACATATGCAATATAACGGATGCTATAACAATACACGTAATCATATATATTACAGTGCCTGTATTTAATTATGAACACAGCTAGTAGAAAATGATTTGTTATATATATAAACATAAAATTACATATATATATTTAAGTATATAGTTTTATTATTAATTTTACCTATTCTTTTACAACATTCAATTTTATATTTAAGAATTTACTTGCATGGCAATTTTAATTAAATTTACTATACCTCTGATGTAATAAGGAATTTCAAAAGAACTGTTGATTTGTGAACTAAGAGGCCACATACTGTACTCAGCGTCTAAATGCAGACAATCTTGTTGAATTTGAACCATGAATAAATCCATTATTCGAGAATCTGAGATAGTCTAACAAACAAAATTTTAACGTAATTATTTCAATATAATAATACAAATTGCGAAAGAACTGTTTGCAAATTTGCATTGGCGCGTTGTTTTCTAATATTAAAACTACTTTTTTTAAAGCTTAAAAATATAGTAAGATATCTGTAAAATAAAAATCTGCGTTTCAACAATTATTATATGGAAATTATTTCTCAAATTATTTCAAAGCATATATTTTTTATTATAGATTTTATTTCTTTATTATTTTAATTTTATTATATATAACACACACGTATGTATTTTTTTAGATAATAATTTTTTATAATTAAGATTTTTAAAAAATGTAAAAATATCTATTGAGAGACCAGCATTCTTACAAATAAGAAGTGTTAAATGACATATATTTTTCATCGTTACCATATAATAATAAACATTTCTTGTGTATAGTCATTACCTGAGAGCTAAAGATATAATAATTACCTTATCGACTACATAGGCTCCAAAAAATGTAATAAAAGCCTCGGTTAACCAAGAGTGTGACCACCGAAATGAAAACCATTCTCGTAATATTTTACTAACTACTAAGCGAAGCACTTTAATTTTACGCCCAACGGGATCTGATGTTTCTTTGTACACAATATCAAATTCTCTAAAAAAAGTTTTTAAATAGTATAGTTACTATAGTTTATTATTTGTGAATCTTTATTAATATGCAATATATACATACATACTTACACATACATACTTATATACATACATACATACATACATATATACATACATACATACATGCATTCATACATACATGTTCATACATACGTGTGTGTGTGTGTGTGTAAATACATTATGTATATTAGTTTGGATATGAATAAGAATGTATGCGCACAAAAGAATTACTATTCATTCAGTTGGTTCATATTTTCAAAATTATATAAGGTATTTATAAAAAAAATAATAAAACTGAAATTATCTTTTTACTGCGTAATGCAAGCGATGTGATCTCAGTGTTTTATAAATATGTACATATATGAAATTTTAATGTATCACATACGCTACCATGTTATTTATTAAAATATTTATGTTATTTATTAAAATTAACTATAAAAATTAGTTTAAATTTTTAATATTTAAGTTCTCTCTAAAAATATATATTTAATGGAATTTTTTTAACATATATATTTAATGAAAATATATATTTTCATTTAATTGAACAAATTTATATAAGCACACATAAAAATATGCAGATCTATAAAACATTTTACTATTTTATATATTGTTAGTATATACATATATAATTTACTTATAAGTTACTTTTATATATAATAATTAAATATATAATAAATAAAGACATTTTTTATTTATATATCTACCTATATAGAACAAGCCCTAAAGTTATCATGTTTTCATCATCGAAATGTTGAATTACTACATGATCTACTTTCGAAATTTTCTGTGATCTCCCCCATTCTTTTTTCAAATGACTTGTAATTTTTTCCACAATATTTTCTGTATGAAACAGGAGATATGAGGCGATTTTTCTGTTATACATGTTGGCCACAGTTCCAACCACATTACGAATGAATAATTCTGCTCGATTAACTATAACTGCCGCGATGAAAGAAGTAGACATTGCAACAGTAGTATCGTAGTGTATCGATGCCATATCATTTTTAAGTACTTTTATTTCTCGTGTTGGCATATTTGAAAAAGCCGTGTAATTACGAGGATGTATTATAGAAATATCAAAGGTCGCTTTTAATTCCGGTTTGTCCCAAATATAATTACAATGTATTAGGTATTTCACAATGTATTTCATATAACATACATTTATTAATTACTCACCCTCTATTGTTATATTCACTTTCCATTAAAACAAAAGTTTCGACGTTATCAGCCATAACACGGACAAATTTGCTGTCCATTAAAGAAAAAGTTCTGAAGCCTCCATTATCAGCTTGTAATTACGAGGATGTATTATAGAAATATCAAAGGTCGCTTTTAATTCCGGTTTGTCCCAACATGGAAACAATCGTCGGACACCATCTATCTGATAATGTGTTGCAGCCATCCACCTATTATAATTTAAAAAATATGAATATCATAACGATAAATTTTTGTGTTTTTGCCAACGTAAAAGTATTGAAAAAACAGAAAATATTATATTTCAATAGTAATTTAAATTCAATTTGTTATTACTTATCACTATATAATATTTTTACTATTAGTCACGATAAACCTTTTTTTTTATTTTTAATGTATAATATATATAATATGT
>NW_021851472.1:80721-84948 GCF_003651465.1 Formica exsecta | reverse complement strand
TATATATATAATTACAATGTATTAGGTATTTCACAATGTATTTCATATAACATACATTTATTAATTACTCACCCTCTATTGTTATATTCACTTTCCATTAAAACAAAAGTTTCGACGTTATCAGCCATAACACGGACAAATTTGCTGTCCATTAAAGAAAAAGTTCTGAAGCCTCCATTATCAGCTATAACACCAGTAAATTTCATATTTAAGGTGTAACGCCCCGATGCTATCTCATTCTTGAAGGAAAACTCGGCAATCTGCGTCTTACTATCACGTAAATATTTTATCGGTTTATAAATGACCATTTTTGTGTCATCAGATTGCTGAAATCTTGGTGGATTATCAATTAATTCTATATTCTGTATACATTGTGCATCTGAATGTAAATTTATAGTATGCGTTGGTTGAAGAATATTAATGCTGACGTTGCATTCGCCATAGAAAGTATCTTGATCATATGGTATAACATATGGTATAAGCTTGATGTTGTAATGCTCTGGTTTTATATAATCCAGTAATGTAAATGACTGTTTGTTGGTCAAAGGAGCCGCCGCGGCAAAGAATAAACCGCTACTTAATAATAATTTTAAAAATATCATATTTCTCTCTCTCTCAATATTTGCCTGAGATGTCTGCAAAAAATTTTTTTTTTCTTTTTTGAAGAAAAAAGAGACAAAAAAGTTAAAGATAACTTAGTATATCATGCTCTATAATAATAACAATAATAATAATAAATATCCATAAATAAATAAAACGGGCAAATGAGAGCCACTGGATGAGGGGTGCCAAAATTATATTATTCTTCGTAATTGCATTTATTAGACGTTGTGATCTCAATATTGGACCATCTTTAGTAACTAAATACAAAATTACAAAATAAATAAAAAAAGAGAAATTAAATGTTGCGCAATACTCTCTCTATATCGTTTTATTATTATATATAAAAATAAAGAAATAAATACAAGAGAAAAAAATATTAAATCCACATTTATTAAAAGAATATTTATCATTCACACATATTTAAAAAAAGTTGATAAACTTTTGTCATATATTTTACTATATAATATGCTATAAAATTCATGTTATTTTAGTTAAATTTAATAATATTTAAAATATATTGTTCATTTTCGAGCTTAAAATGTACTGATCTAAAAATGATTTTACTCTAGATATTCTTTAAACTTACGGATATTATTAACAACTTTTGAGACAGAAAATTTTAAACAGAAAAATTAACAATGTAAAATTAATATTTCATGATATGTTATAATAATAGCTCTATGTGATATTAAAATAAATTAAATAACATAGATTGTTATAATAAAAAATAATGTAATAATTATTTATAACATAATTTGTATGTAACAATTATCTGTTCTATCTTTATCTTACGCTCATAATTCTTGAAATAATTACAGGACAGTAAAATACAGTAATCAAATTTATTTTTGAACATGCGAAAATGTAGAAAATATAATGTAAATGCTGTCACTGATAGCTTAAGATTGAAAACTTATAATTTCTAATATAAAAAATACAATAAATTATAGTATATTCAGAAACAATGTGATTGAATTTTTTAAAAAAACATATAAAAAATAACAAAGATATAAACTATATAAGTAATTACTGTATAAATGTAATTATACACGCACACAAATATACGCGCGCGTATTTTTTATATTTCAAATAATAAGTTTTATATACCTTAAGCTACAAAAAAAATGTATTACATACAAAACTAATATGCTAAAATATTTCTTTTGAATATAAAAATCAAAATATGTATTTAATATAATTTAAATAATTTTTTAAACAACAAAAGTATATTTTTTATTTTGTTTCTTTAAATCTACCATATTTATTAATGTTTTTTTAACTGAACTGCATACGATGATATCTCGTATATTATAGCTAGTAATAAGACAATTTAAACTAGGATATATCATAAAACACTCTATTTTTTGTCTAAATTTAAATACTTACATAAGTTAAGAAATTTATAAGATATAAAGTTTCTTTTTTCTGGAGTAATTAAATTTGATAAATAGATTATTATAATTGGAATTATATATTATCATATTTGTACAAATCATAACACATACACATATTGCTTATTAACATGCTACTTGAAAGAGCTTGCAATATATCCAATTGTGTACTTACAGTTACTTGATTGCAAATCTTTGTAATTAAAATATTTTATTACATTCTTCAATTAATAGTTATTAATTAATTAAATTTTTTTTCTTACGATATATTCAACCTTTCTTGCCGAGATAATATTTTTGAATATGTTCTCATTAACACGCGACTGGAGTTTTGAAATACTTAATTTTATAAATAAAAACTAAATAGAGATTATTAATTACATTAAATTTTATTTTAAAAAAGTAATATATGTAATATTTCAGTTTTTAAAGAAAAACTGCATTGAATCCGTAGCAAATGCCAGTTCGATATATTGTTAACGCGTTTTGGAAGTCACATTTTGTATACTTTATTTTATGTATGTTTTGCCCTATATTACTCTGTGAGTGTGTCCTATATTTCTTATGTGACCGATGCTTCTATTTATTTATTATGTATTGTATTTATCCATTCGGTCGTTACTTATTTGACAAAATTGAATTCATATTTACAAAACTTTTTAAATATATTGTCTTAAATAAATCAGATCGAGAGAATAAAAAATCGAAAACAGTTACCGCTTGAATCTGATAGATATACATCATTTTTAACAATATGGTTTATATCCCCTCGTGTTGTTACTATACAATTCTTTACTTTATTCTAAAGATCGCATATATCATAGATTTCTATTACAAAATGTGTAGAACATAATTTCACACGTCGAATAATTAATGAACGATAAAGAAATATTCAAGATTATTAAAATATTATGATACACATTTGATTCGTGTTTGTACTTAGGAGCAATTTAAATGCGTTTTATATTTTTGTGCTCGCATTTTTTGTATATTTAAAGCAGACATATACATGTGTATTTTATGCAACTCACTTTGTATATTGAGATTGTATCCCACAAGTTGTATTATACAACTATATGATCCTTTATAAAAATTAGCTACAGCCAATTTCTCTATCTTCTATTGTCTCGCTATCCGTGTGATATTGGAAGTATATATCAACACAATCACGATCTTATCATTTCGAAAGAACACCAATAACTAATACCGCTCGGTACATAACATTATAATAAATATGTGATGTTATGTCAACAACTTGTAAGGTTCTTAATCATGAAGGATAATCAAAATACATCTTATTAACTTTTAAACGCTATCAGGCATTAGCACATAATAATCATTACGCGTTATTTGAAAATTCAAAGTAATTTAATCTAAAAAAAAAGAAAATATAGAAAATAATTATTTGATATTTTTATTGTTTGTTCTCATATTAAAAATCTTTTTTGTATATACTTATATGTATGTATGTGTAAGAATATAATCTCTATTTTTTTAATACACATAGTTCTATTTTTTTTTTTAATTTGTTTAATTTCTAAATGTATATTATATATGTAGAATTAATTATTAATAATTTTTTTAATGCATCTTTCTTTGCAGCAATTTCTTTATGATTAGTATCAATGATATATGTATGCGTACGCATGCATTCTTTTCATGTATGTGCATTTGAATAACTAATAATTCAACTCGATAATTAACAAAATATGTGTTTCAATTGTTATTTAATATTGTTTGGAAAAAGTGATATTTATCTTTAAACAAATATAAATTAATATTAAATTTATTTCAAAAATGCTAATAAAACGTAAAATATTTTATGCCACATGAATTGTATATAGGTATCTTTATTGTATTTTTGTTATATATCTTTAATACACTTAGGATAAACTTTTCAATAACTGTTGCAAATATCTCAAAAAATGCATTGTATTAAAAAATTGTTTTGTAGACAAAAATTAAAGAATTTTAAGCGATACATAATATAATAATGTTTATTTGACCAAGAATGGTCAAAGATCAATGAACAAAGAAATATTGCTATGATGTATATTTTACTGCATCTGCTTTTCTATAAATATGATAATTTTAGAAAGTATTTAGAAAAGGATAAAAAATAATAATATGATATAACTTCTTTATTATAATATTATAATCTTATAATTTTTATTATTAAATAAAGAAAGCCAATGTATTACAAATTTAAGTATCTAATAACATTTTGAATACT
>NW_021851472.1:77143-80546 GCF_003651465.1 Formica exsecta | reverse complement strand
ATATATTATTAATCTTTTTAATATAAATATTAACTACATAAATAACAAATATTAAGAAATAAAAAAATGCGTATTACATTGCAAGAATAAAGAAAATTATTCAAAGATAAATAGTATCCCTTTGGGATATCATTCATGATATTTAATATATTTATATCTACAACGGCCTTTCTCCACATAATTTAAAAAATAAACTTTTTTATTTACATAATTAGCTGTATAATTAAATTATTTGCAAAAATTGAAAAAAAATCGACGATTAGTGTGTCATAAAGTACTCTGGTAAATGCAGATATATCAAATATCATTAATCTAATCAATTATATATCAATAAATATAAATTATAAGGAAAATTTTTTGTAACACAAATATGTATATGTATGATACCTACTTTTCCTTTTTACTTTTTTTTTGGTCCAAATCTCTGAAGATTATCTTTCTGAATTTGTATTTCGTTTTCACGTATTTTTATCTTGCTTGTAAATAGCGAAGCGTGTTTTCCAATGTTATACCACATATCGCCTATCTAAAATAGATTGTCTCAATTTATTATCGATAATTTATTATCGAAAAATTAAATTTTTATATAATTTGACATAAATTATTGAAACTACTGGTCCATATTATTTTGTTCGTTATTTATTAGTCTGCCAAATTGTTTATATTATTTTATTTGCTGTATTATTTTTTGTTCTTTTTTAACTAGGTTTATTAATATAGTTTTTGAAATATTTATTATTTATAAGCAAATGCAAATAACAAAATAACAAAAAAATTTTAAAGAGAAAAATTTCTTATATATCTTTTTATATATAACTTGATTTTTTATCTAACCTAATCAATATTTACATTAAATATTAATATTACGTTACCAATATTCATTTTCTTTACTACTAGATGTGGATAGTTTAATTTCAATATGTATATAATCAGTTTATATAATATAAATTTTTATTTTAAATTTGATTTATATATTTAATCTTTGTATTTTATTTGTTTTCCATTAAAAAAAGCAAATTTTATTTAGAAATTAAAAATTAATATTAACTTATCACATCGATTAACTTTACTTTTCAATCATATTCTAATTTCTTTTTACATTGTAATTATTTGATGCAATCTAATTTTCTATCTATATGATATTTCAACTCATAAAATTTACCTCTGCTTCTAGATAGGTTACTTCGTCCATATGTGCAGATGGATCAAAAACTTTTGCTTTATATGCATTATCATTAAAAAAGAAAATTATCTAAAACAAATTATTTTTGATTATCATTAATAAGCAATAATTTGGTTTAGTATAATAAAAATCATTCTTCACGTTAATGAGTTTATGAAACATTTACCTTGTTAAGTTTTTGCTGAGAATATACATGATTAATAATAACAGTTAATGGTATAATTGCGCTGAGTTCTCTATAAAATTAAAAAATGTACAGATAATAAGCTTTCATGTGTGATTAATTATATATTTATAAAGAAAAATATCATCTTTTTTTATTTTTTTTTTTTTTTACCTAGGTTTTGATGTATCAAAATGGTCTAATATATATTCAAGTGTATCATTGTTGTTTGCATGTCTCTCAATAGTAAAAAGATAACTTTCAATAAGTATAATTTTTGAAATATGATCTTCCGGATGAATAAACGATCGGAATTTATTTATTAGAACTAACAAGTTCCTGATATTATAAGGATTGTCAGAGCATGCCAAGAATTTTAAAATTTTAACATCAGCTGTTTGTTCACAGAGCTCATACATCTCCATCCAAGTGACGTCTGTGGCCAAACCTCTACAGTGCGTCCATTCGTCCCACTGTGGGACAAGTCTATTAAATAAAAAATATATTTGAAATTATAATTAAAAATATAATTAAAAAAGTATGATTAAAAATAGAATTAAAATATAATTAAACTTAAAATAAAATTTTGTTAAAAAATCTTAGCACATAGTCTTACGTATTTTGATAGAAGAGTTTATTTTAAACGCGTTATATGTATATCATAAGAAACTGATTATAGAATATATAAGGAAAACTATACCTATAGTGAAAGACAGGATGATGATGAAAAAAATCTTTCGTTCTCTTGCTGGCATCTTTTTTGTATAACGGATCATTGAAAAAATACGCCCATTTTGCAGCCTCTTCTTTTAAACATATTCCAAGATCGTCTTTCGGAACATTTTTGGTGGTTTTTAGATACAATTCCTTTAATATTTTTTGCATTTTTGTCTAAAATAATTAAATGATATATATTTTATATTTGTTTGTGTGTACGCTGAAAAAATTAAAATTTTTTTGTCACTTGTTTATTAATTATCAATATGTGTATTCTCTGCGTGTTTTACCCCAAAATCTACAATAATTATTTAATAATCTTTTTGTTAGACGGGTTATAAACTTTACACAATCGTACCATAATTGAGAATGTATTCCGTCTATCCGTAACAATTTTCAAAGTTTTGAATTGTCAAAATTGAATAATAACATATTTGAACAATACTTTACCAAGGAAACCTGCATGCACGAATTTTCTACTTGATAATTTAATACAAATTATTAAAGTCATATAATTTTTGTATAAAGCTAAATTTTAGTCTTTGCTATATGTTTGCGAGTTTTTAAATAGAAAAGTTTATGATAAAGAAATATATCCGTATAATATTGCTCTATGAATATGACATAATGTAGATTTTTAATAAATAATACATTTTATATTTACAATTAGTAAAGTATTATACTAATATGGTAAACAATATATGCAGAAAAAAGAGAAAAAAAAGAAATATTTGTACACACATACAAATATTGTATATCTATAATTTTGTACATATTTATAACTTGCTTGTAAATAATATCTTTATTGACTACAAAATTAATTAATAAAATAGAAATAAATTAATAGCTTTATTAGAAATTAATTAATAATTACCTTGATAATATCAACTTTTTTATCAGACAGTGGAATAACACTCGACATGTATTCCAGAGCTTTAAACATAGGATACCATGCCACATAATCTGTTTCTCGCGATAGATAATTCGTGAGATTCCAGAATATGGAGGTATCAAGTTGGCGTGTTATCATTAAATGAAACGCGTCATCGATAATTTGGGCACGACTAAGAGCATGTATTTTTGTATAGTTTTCAGAGTCTAGGTAATCCGAAATTTTTTGCCAATTCTTAGCATCGTAGTTGACCCTATAATATCCTGATAAACAACAATAAATTTTATAATTAGTTCCTCTTTATTGGATTTGTTAAAAATATTATATCTAAATATGTTTCTTTTTTAAAGACCATTAAAGATGTACTAAACATTATTATTAAAATTTTATATTAATAATTAATACAAAATTTTTTTTTTAAATTGATTTTTTAATAATTTGTTTTTAA
>NW_021851472.1:69686-72694 GCF_003651465.1 Formica exsecta | reverse complement strand
TTTTTTTTTTTTTTACCTAGGTTTTGATGTATCAAAATGGTCTAATATATATTCAAGTGTATCATTGTTGTTTGCATGTCTCTCAATAGTAAAAAGATAACTTTCAATAAGTATAATTTTTGAAATATGATCTTCCGGATGAATAAACGATCGGAATTTATTTATTAGAACTAACAAGTTCCTGATATTATAAGGATTGTCAGAGCATGCCAAGAATTTTAAAATTTTAACATCAGCTGTTTGTTCACAGAGCTCATACATCTCCATCCAAGTGACGTCTGTGGCCAAACCTCTACAGTGCGTCCATTCGTCCCACTGTGGGACAAGTCTATTAAATAAAAAATATATTTGAAATTATAATTAAAAATATAATTAAAAAAGTATGATTAAAAATAGAATTAAAATATAATTAAACTTAAAATAAAATTTTGTTAAAAAATCTTAGCACATAGTCTTACGTATTTTGATAGAAGAGTTTATTTTAAACGCGTTATATGTATATCATAAGAAACTGATTATAGAATATATAAGGAAAACTATACCTATAGTGAAAGACAGGATGATGATGAAAAAAATCTTTCGTTCTCTTGCTGGCATCTTTTTTGTATAACGGATCATTGAAAAAATACGCCCATTTTGCAGCCTCTTCTTTTAAACATATTCCAAGATCGTCTTTCGGAACATTTTTGGTGGTTTTTAGATACAATTCCTTTAATATTTTTTGCATTTTTGTCTAAAATAATTAAATGATATATATTTTATATTTGTTTGTGTGTACGCTGAAAAAATTAAAATTTTTTTGTCACTTGTTTATTAATTATCAATATGTGTATTCTCTGCGTGTTTTACCCCAAAATCTACAATAATTATTTAATAATCTTTTTGTTAGACGGGTTATAAACTTTACACAATCGTACCATAATTGAGAATGTATTCCGTCTATCCGTAACAATTTTCAAAGTTTTGAATTGTCAAAATTGAATAATAACATATTTGAACAATACTTTACCAAGGAAACCTGCATGCACGAATTTTCTACTTGATAATTTAATACAAATTATTAAAGTCATATAATTTTTGTATAAAGCTAAATTTTAGTCTTTGCTATATGTTTGCGAGTTTTTAAATAGAAAAGTTTATGATAAAGAAATATATCCGTATAATATTGCTCTATGAATATGACATAATGTAGATTTTTAATAAATAATACATTTTATATTTACAATTAGTAAAGTATTATACTAATATGGTAAACAATATATGCAGAAAAAAGAGAAAAAAAAGAAATATTTGTACACACATACAAATATTGTATATCTATAATTTTGTACATATTTATAACTTGCTTGTAAATAATATCTTTATTGACTACAAAATTAATTAATAAAATAGAAATAAATTAATAGCTTTATTAGAAATTAATTAATAATTACCTTGATAATATCAACTTTTTTATCAGACAGTGGAATAACACTCGACATGTATTCCAGAGCTTTAAACATAGGATACCATGCCACATAATCTGTTTCTCGCGATAGATAATTCGTGAGATTCCAGAATATGGAAGTATCAAGTTGGCGTGTTATCATTAAATGAAACGCGTCATCGATAATTTGGGCACGACTAAGAGCATGTATTTTTGTATAGTTTTCAGAGTCTAGGTAATCCGAAATTTTTTGCCAATTCTTAGCATCGTAGTTGACCCTATAATATCCTGATAAACAACAATAAATTTTATAATTAGTTCCTCTTTATTGGATTTGTTAAAAATATTATATCTAAATATGTTTCTTTTTTAAAGACCATTAAAGATGTACTAAACATTATTATTAAAATTTTATATTAATAATTAATACAAAATTTTTTTTTTAAATTGATTTTTTAATAATTTGTTTTTAATAATTGATTCCTTACGAAGAATTAAACTGCACAAAAAATTTTGGGTAAAATTAAATTGTTCCATTACATAAATTAATTATATTATTTATACTATAAATAATCTCTATATTATATTTTTATATATATTAAACAAGAAAGTAAAATTTATACGATGTTATTATGTTTGACTTCAAAATTTTGTATAACAAAAAATAAATGTTTTAAATTTAAAAAAGATGCGATTGTGAAATAATCTTATTCTTAATGAATTATTTATTTTAATGCATTGTATTGTTATTAAATATTATATACAAAATAATATTTATCTATTAAATTTTTCTTAAATAATAATTTAGCGAAGACATATTATATACTGTATTTTACTATATATCTTTACACCTGTCCAATATATAAATATCTTGAATTATTATAAAATAATAAAAGCAAAACTGTAAAATATTTTAAAACTCAGATACATAAAATAAACAAAAAATTTAATTTATATTAAAATCTATATTCATTAATATTTACCAGTTTGTTTTATATTGAATATTATCCACTCATCATCTTTAACTTCTTCATATATAAAATTTGGAATATCCAAAATACGCAACCGTGTTCCCAAATGTGACATATTTAACCACATCTTAGGCATGGTATTTTTAAAACTTGGATATGCTTGCGTAGTATAAGTTAGAGGTATGCTCCAATTTTTTGATGTATAAAGAACTTTTAATGTTATATTTTTAAAACCACCAGGATTTCGTATCACCCTCAATACGGGATAATGCTTTTGCTTGAACCAAGAATCCATATGTTTTGTTATATTAACTTCTTCAAAATGAAAGTATGGTATTTCATCGAAAGCAGTTTGTATAGCTGTCCAGAAATCGTAAGTAGTAGTCCACTTATATGCACTGAAATTGTAAATTTAAAAAATATGAATTTAAAAAAATAGTACACAGTAATAATAAATTTGTGAAATTTAATGTTAGACAATGCGGTGAAAAAAGCAATAAAATTTTTGAAAAGAAGAAAAATTTAATAAAATTTCTTTAAGAAAAGAATAGAACTGTCGGTCCAAGAAAAGAGAACATGGGAGTGAAATTAAAATATTAAAAAATGAAGAA
>NW_021851472.1:59573-67614 GCF_003651465.1 Formica exsecta | reverse complement strand
TAATCTCTATATTATATTTTTATATATATTAAACAAGAAAGTAAAATTTATACGATGTTATTATGTTTGACTTCAAAATTTTGTATAACAAAAAATAAATGTTTTAAATTTAAAAAAGATGCGATTGTGAAATAATCTTATTCTTAATGAATTATTTATTTTAATGCATTGTATTGTTATTAAATATTATATACAAAATAATATTTATCTATTAAATTTTTCTTAAATAATAATTTAGCGAAGACATATTATATACTGTATTTTACTATATATCTTTACACCTGTCCAATATATAAATATCTTGAATTATTATAAAATAATAAAAGCAAAACTGTAAAATATTTTAAAACTCAGATACATAAAATAAACAAAAAATTTAATTTATATTAAAATCTATATTCATTAATATTTACCAGTTTGTTTTATATTGAATATTATCCACTCATCATCTTTAACTTCTTCATATATAAAATTTGGAATATCCAAAATACGCAACCGTGTTCCCAAATGTGACATATTTAACCACATCTTAGGCATGGTATTTCTAAAACTTGGATATGCTTGCGTAGTATAAGTTAGAGGTATGCTCCAATTTTTTGATGTATGAAGAACTTTTAATGTTATATTTTTAAAACCACCAGGATTTCGTATCACCTTCAATACGGGATAATGCTTTTGCTTGAACCAAGAATCCATGTGTTTTGTTATATTAACTTCTTCAAAATGAAAGTATGGTATTTCATCGAAGGCAGTTTGTATAGCTGTCCAGAAATCGTAAGTAGTAGTCCACTTATATGCACTGAAATTGTAAATTTAAAAAATATGAATTTAAAAAAATAGTACACAGTAATAATAAATTTGTGAAATTTAATGTTAGACAATGCGGTGAAAAAAGCAATAAAATTTTTGAAAAGAAGAAAAATTTAATAAAATTTCTTTAAGAAAAGAATAGAACTGTCGGTCCAAGAAAAGAGAACATGGGAGTGAAATTAAAATATTAAAAAATGAAGAACAGAATAATGGCGCAAAAAGCAATAACCCTAAATTTTTTATGGCATCTTATATAGAATTATTTTTATACTTAACATGTTTAACTCAATCATACATAACTATTATATTATAGTATATTATAATACTTGCTTGTTATATATATATGTATGGATACCATTCCAAAATGTTCCTTCGCCAACTGTGTTTTGCAACATATGCAATATAACGGATGCTATAACAATACACTTAATTATATATTACAGTGCCTGTATTTAATTGTTAAAACATATTTTTTATTATAGATTTTATATCTATCTTAATTTAATTTTAATATATTTAACATGTACATTTTTGAATTGAAATCTTTAGAAAATGTGAAACTATCGATTGGTATACCAGCATTCTAACAAATAAAAAAAAATATTGAAAGGCATAAGATTTTATTTTGCATTGTTGCCATATATTAACAAGCATTTCTTGTGTATTATTATATGTGTCTAACAATAAGTGTTAAAAATATAAAGCTAACCTTATCGACGACATACGCTCCAAAAAATGTAGCAAAAGCCTCGTTTAACCACAAGTAATACCACCGAGATGAAAGCCATTGTCGTATCTCTTTATGAACTATTAAGCGAAGCATTTTAATTTTATTCCCAATGGGATCTAATTGTTTATCATATACAACATCAAATGTTCTAAAAATTGTTTTAAAATAATACAGTTAATTTTATATTGTTAATCTTCATTAATATTTTATGTGATATGCATACATACATATATACATATATTAAACATAAAATTAATTTTTAATTTTTAATTTTTACTTGAGTGCTTTAAAAATATATGTAATAAAATATTTTTTTAATAAAAATATTTTTTTCAATTAAACACACTTAGATACACATACAAGAATATGCTATAAAATAATAATCTATAAAGAATAATCTATAAAACGTTTTGCTATTTTAAATATTATTAATAATTTAATCCTTAAATAATTAAAAATAATTTGTTATTTATATATTTACCTGTACAAAACAAGCCCTAAATTCACCAGGTCTTCGTCTTCAGAATTTATGACCGCTATATGATCTATGGGAATCTTCTCTGTTCGTTCCCATTCGTTTCTCAAATATCGCGTGATATTGATAATAACTTTATTCGCATATTCGAATGGACGAAATAAAGCATGGTGTTCTTTGAGGGTTGCAACTTTAGAAAGATCAATAAATAAATTTGCCCTAGTCACAAATATTGTAACGAGATAAGGAGATATTGCAGGAGTAGTATTGAAGTTTACCCACAACATATCGTTTTCAAGTACTTTCATTTCTCGCACTGGTCTATTTGAGAAAGCCATATAATCAAGATGATGTATTATAGAAATATTAAATGTAGCTTTTAATTCCGGCTTGTCCCAACATGGAAACAATCGTCGGGCATTAATTGGTTGGAAAAGTGTTGCAGGCGCCCAACTATCACAATTTAAAAACATGAATGTAACAATTTTTGGGTTTTTGCCGACATAAAAATATTAACAACTAGAAAATGTATAAATATTATATTTGAAGAATAATTTAATGCGTTCTTTTTTTATTATATATTGTATAATGTATATGATATGTAATAATGTTTTTGGTAGCTTTTATATATGTAATAATTGCAATGTTAGGTATTTAACAATATATTTTATATATTTAACATATATTTATCAGTTACTCACTCTTTATTTTCCCTTATTATTAAAGACGAATTTCCGATGTCTCCCATCTCAGCTATAATACCGACAAATTTCATCTTCAAGATATAACGTTCTGATGATAACTCATTCATGAAAGAAAACTCGACAATATGGGTCTTATTATCATATAAATGTTTTATCGGTTTATAAATAATCATTTCTTCGTTGTCGTATGGCTGAAATCTTGGTGGATTATCAGTCAACTCTGCATCCGTTATACAGTGCACGTTTGAATGTAGATTTATAATATACGTTGGTTGAAGAATGGTAATGTTCACGTTGCATTCGCCGTAATAAAAATTCTGTTTATATGGCGCAAAATGTGGTACCATCTTGATGTTATAATGCTCTGGTTTTATGTAATCCAATAATTTAAATGAATGTTTGTCGGCCAAAACAGCCGCCGCGGCATAGAATATTAAGCCGCCTATTAATAATAATTTTAAAAATATCATATCAATATATTTGCCTCAGGTATCTGCAGAAAAAATTTTTTTTTGAAGGAAAAGACAGACGAAGAAAATAAATGTGGCGCAGAAAGAACTTTCTCTATATCATTTCATTTTCTATTTTATTTTACATAAAAATAAAAAAGTTGATAGAAGAGAAATATTAAATCCACATTTATTAAAAAAAAGATATATTATCCATACATATACATATAAAAGTCATATTTTGTTTTCTTTCACGTCTTATGTCTGTTTTTGTCTTATGTCAATCTGTCTTATGTGTGACCGACGCTTCTACTTATTTATTATGTGTTGTATTTATCTGTTTGGTCGTTACTTATTAGCAAAGATTAAATTAATTCAAATTTGTTTTTGTTATATTATCTTAAATAAATCGAATTAAGAGATAGAAAATTTCTCAAAAACAATTACCGGTTACATTTGTTACATATACATCATTTTTAAAAATTTGGTTTTTGTTTCTGTCTCGTTACTATACAGTTTCACTCAGCTCTATTTAATTTTAAAGATAATATTGCCCATAAATTTTTTTATTACGAAATGTGTAGAACATAATTTTAACATTTATAATAATTAATACACGATAAAACTGTGCTCTTCGGATTTATACTTAAGAACAGTTTAAATTGCGTTTTATATTTTTTATATATTTTTTTATATTTAAAACAGATATATACACATATATATTATATATGTTTATTTAATAACTTACTCTGTATATTAAGATTTTATGTTACAAGTTGTATTATACGATGTTTTGTAAAAATTAGTTTTAGTCGATCTTTCTATCTTCTATCATAATATCTATGTAATATTGAAAGTATTTATCAACACAATCACACGATCTTATTATTTCGAAAGACCACCAATTACTGACGCTCCGTAGACGATATTATAAGAAATATGTAATGTTATGTCAACAACTCTGCTAAGGTTATTAATCATTAAAAAACATCTTAATAACGCTGTCAAGTATAATCATCGATGCGCATTATTTATAAATTTAACGTATATTCCGTACACAATACAAAAAGTATTCTTTTATACTCTAAAAAATAAATATTGCAAATAAAATCGCAATTTTTCGTATGACATTTTAAGAAAACCTGTCAGATGATATAGTATATATAATACCAATTATATAAACGCGAAAAAATTATTAACGCTAATAATTTTAATAACGCTAATAATTTTAATAACGCTAATAATTTTAACGTTAATAATTAAAACTTCTTCGAAATCGATAAAATACAGTTAAAACTATAGGGAAATATAATAATTATAATAGAATAGACCTCCGCGTTTCAGAAATCACAATTTTTCGTATAACGTATATAGATATAAAGAAAATCTTATAATTAAACATTATCAAATCAAAGGATGCACACATATAAGCATTATATTAGCAGAGAGAAGCCTGAGAGAGGCCACGCCGCGGTTTTTCATGAGATCGTTTTCCTAGCTGATACAATGGCGCTAACTGGATCGATTTTAAAGCCGGCGAACTACATGGCTAGATGACACTTTTTGATGCCATGGTAAAATGACTGGCTAGTCCATGTCCGTGCTAAACAAATTGTGGATCAAAAATGCGAAAAAATATTATGAATTTATTAATATTTTATTAGCTGCGCGTGATGTTTTGTCATTCTAGTATAGACTACAGCGATAATAAGTTATAATTGAAATATTTTTATGTATATGCGCATATAAAACAAAATAAATTTTCTGAAATAAATTTTCTTAATAATTTTTTCCCTAATTTTTAAATATAACATATAAAAGATATTTATAATAAATTGCTTTCACTTTTTTCTTATTTTTGAAACAAAAGTATTAAGCATTTTGAGCATTATCAAATCACGCTTTTAATTTATATCGCTTTTTATTATTAATTTGGTTTATAATTATTTTATTCAATTAATTTTTTAATTTATGAATTCAGTTGGATGCACTAGTGCGCATCGGTGCACATTAAAAACTATTATATAGACAAATTTATATCAGCACAATTAATTATATTTTCCTATAGTAACCGTGTTCTATCGTTTTTTAAGGAGTTTTAATTGTTGACAGCGTTAATTAATTTTTTCACATTTATATGATCGCCGGTGATACTATCAGCTGTCAGATTTTCGCAAAATGTCATAAAATGTCGAAAAATCGCGATATCTTGTGCAATATTATTTTTTAGCGTATATAATGTTAAGAGTGTTTTTTCTATCCTGTGCAATTTCATTCAGAATTTTAATTAAAAGACCGGAAATGCAAAAATAATACTATTTTCAAGACATTTATATACTTATACAACATTAATTTAAAAAAACGATTAAAGCTCTCTTTTCTCTATTATTGTCTTTTTCACTTTCATTTTATTTAAAAATCTCCTCACCCAGCAAATGCCTTCGTTAAGGTGGAGATACCATCGAGAAGGAAAAATGTTTATTTTAATTTTTTTGTAATATATAAATTTCTTTTAATAAATAAGTTTTACAAATTTGTCAAATAAGAGATATAATATACGAAGAATTATATAAAATGTATATAATATATAATTACAAATTATATAATGTATAATTACAAAATATATTACAAAAAATTTAAAAATATAAAAATTATACAAAGTATATTACAAAATGTAGTACAAAACATATATTATAATTAATTCTATTGGGTTGAACGGAAAGCTCGTTCCGTTTTAAAGCTTATTAAGTTTTATATAATGCAAACAATTCTGATCAAAAGAGTCGTTAATAAAATTATCGATCTTTTTTCAATGAAGAAGAAAAAAGTACTTACAATTAGATTATACTGGCGCATTTTGCGTAGAGTTGCAAAGAAAATATCCGAGAAAAGATAGACGAAGCTTCTGATGTAAATCAAAGATTAAATCATAAGATAAACCGCGATTTAAAATTTGCGAAAAAAAAACGCGATTTCAATATACATGCAATCGGAAAAACAATATAATTATTACATATTTAAACGAAAATGTTTCGACGGACATTTTGTCTTTTTATAATCGCGTCTGTAATATAGGACATTTGTATACAATTTGAATATAAAATTTAACGCCCGATTTATTTTCAAATGCATAATTTTATTAAATTAAATTAAATCAAATTAAATTTCGCGATTGAGAATAAGAATATATGTTCCGTTTCGCGGAGGATTGGCTAAACAGGATAAAATCTTATAAATTTTAAGATACCGTTATAAAAACATTGCGTTATCGCCGCGTTCAATGGAGCAAAATTGGCCCAACGATTTAACCAAATCAAAGTCCCTCCGCCAAATAACACGCCGATTAATATCCGACAAAGACAAGAACAATCCTAAAGGTGGAGAACGATCAACTTCTTGCTTCTACATCGATACACATGTATTACATTTTATTTTGTACATAATAAATATATATGCAATTTTTTATTTATAAGAAAAGGTGTAGCATGTGTATTATTTTTGAAAATTTTTTATAATTAGTTTTAATTTTTCTACTAGTTAATTTTTAATTTGAATTGTATTTTATAATTATATTTCAGTTTTTAGTTTTCCTAAAAAAAATCATACTTTTTAGTTTTCTTAAACCTAATAGATAATTCTAACAACCTTACTTTTGCTGGCTAAGCCAGCGGGAATCCGGGATCACGGAAATTTCGGGGAACGTGTCCTACTCGCGTATCCTACTCGCGTGACCTACTCGCGTGCCCTATTCGCGTACCCTATTCACGTGTCCTAATAGAATGTATCGGTAGCATTCTTGATTACGTGCCATTGCACGTAGAAATGCGCAAACACATGTATTGTCTAACATGTGTATTTTTGCGCTTTTTGATCACGATATTGGTCAACTATGTTGCTTCCGTTGGGCCAGTTGGACCTACCTTTCGTTGATCCTGGCCATATCCATTCTGGCTACATCTAGCCCGAGATGTAGCTTCAATCTCTATTAGAGGGCGATGAAGAAGAAAAATTTCTTCCGTTGCCGGCTAATTATTATCGCCGGTGCATGAGCGTAACTTTACATTAATACAGCCAACTCCTCCAATGCCAAACATGTTAGTATTGCTACAATGTGCTGTTAGACGGTACAAGAGAAGGGACCTTCTTCTTTCTTAATATTTAAATGGCCGATATGATCAGGGGTAGATCAATATATTCGGGCCAACAACAGGTTATATTAGAGTATAAATTTCAGTTATGTATATATACTGATTGAGTAAATTCTCTTGGGGAAGGAGAGAAGGAAGGAATTTTTTTGGGGAGGTGATAGGAAAGGAAAAATGGGAAAGCGCAGGCCAGAGTCGAGTCGGGAATTGAACCCGAAATCTCCGGGATGTGAGTCAGGCGCGCTACGCACTGAGCCACCAGAGACCCCTGAGAAGGGACCCATTAACGACGATTCCAAAACAATCGACCGAACTCTAACCGATTCGGGTCGAACCGTTCGTCGGAGCGAATCCTCAGTTTTCAATATATAAAATAAAATATAAAATTATAATTATAATTTTTAATATAACATTATTGATCAGAAAATGTGTCAGCTGGTTGGATTTATGTACTTAATTTTATAGCAATTAATTATTTTGATACAATTTAAGTTTGTAGAATACTATGTTATTACACATACATTTTATATATATATACCAATTGTATGTGTGACACTGATTTTTGTGCACAAGTTGTGGCACATTTACAAAGAATTATTCAGGACAACTTGCAACATATGTTTAGATATATATAGCTATAGATGTTATTTATAATAAAATAGAGATCTATTTTTTATAGATTATTTTTATATATATAATGAGAACAGCGTTATATATATTTTATATTG
>NW_021851472.1:47959-49480 GCF_003651465.1 Formica exsecta | reverse complement strand
GCAGATTAATAAAATAATTTTATAAATTTTGAAAAAAAACTACTAATACTAATAATTCCATATACGAGCTATAATCTAAAAATAGAAACTTTTACAAGATTATAGCTTTCGTATAAAAATCTTTTTCTCTAATTCTCTCTTGTTTAAATCATATAAATAAAAAATCAAATTACGCGATTAATTGTTTAAATTAAATTGTACGTAAATTGTACGCAATTAATAAATAATTAATATACAAATAACAAATTACTTACCACAGGGTTGTTCCACCGGTGCCCGATGCCTCTCCTAGGCCTCCTCCTCTTCTCGGGTTGATTCACACGCGCGATACTTTAAACGACACTCCCGCACTTTTATTAAAAAATAATACTTCCGCACTTGTACGCGCGATACTTTGAACGACACTTCCGCACTTTCGAATTTCGGTACGATCGAACCCCGCTTCACGTGAGAATCATACTTCGAGTCGACAAGTCGGGAATTCACCGATTACTTCGAGCAAAGGTTAAGCGGAAGCGGAAGAAGACGAAATCGATTGATGGAATCGACGCGAATGGGGTTCGCTCGACTCTTGGTCCGCGCCTGCTCCCATCGAGGGCCGACTAGAACTTCATTAGGAACGATTTCATACGAACCACCAAGTCTCTATCATACAGACTGAGCCGGGTTTATCGTAAGGCTGAGAGACGGGTCGAGAATGAAGATACCCACCTCCTAAGTGCTAACAATCTAGATCACTTAGAAAACGGGAGGTCAACTTCTCTAGCGAGCAAAAATCGAACCTAATTAATACAGCCAACTCCTCCAATGCCAAACATGTTAGTATTGCTACAATGTGCTGTTAGACGGTACAAGAGAAGGGACCTTCTTCTTTCTTAATATTTAAATGGCCGATATGATCAGGGGTAGATCAATATATTCGGGCCAACAACAGGTTATATTAGAGTATAAATTTCAGTTATGTATATATACTGATTGAGTAAATTCTCTTGGGGAAGGAGAGAAGGAAGGAATTTTTTTGGGGAGGTGATAGGAAAGGAAAAATGGGAAAGCGCAGGCCAGAGTCGAGTCGGGAATTGAACCCGAAATCTCCGGGATGTGAGTCAGGCGCGCTACGCACTGAGCCACCAGAGACCCCTGAGAAGGGACCCATTAACGACGATTCCAAAACAATCGACCGAACTCTAACCGATTCGAGCCGAACCGTTTGTCGGAGCAGAACGTGCCCTCAACAACCAATTCTCGAACCGAAGTTCAAGATTAACCGCGCGAACATGCATCTAAACTATGCACGAACATACGTTGCTACGCGGCCAGCATTCACCTCAGCCGCGATACTGAGGCGTTTTAACGTTGCCCCTACATTAATATATTAAATTTATTAATACATAAATATTTATATAATATATAATATTAATATAGTATTAATATTAATTGATATTAATATAAAATTAATTATATTAATAGGTATTAATATATTAAAGATTGCAACGCTGAGAGACATCCCATTTAGTCGGCAAC
>NW_021851472.1:44868-47785 GCF_003651465.1 Formica exsecta | reverse complement strand
AATTACGGTGCAAAAGCACAGAGTAAGACTGCGTGAAGCTGAAGACCGGAGAATAAGTACGTCTTTCTTTCTTTCTTTCTTAATATTTAAATGGCCGATATGATCAGGGGTAGATCAATATATTCGGGCCAACAACAGGTTATATTAGAGTATAAATTTCAGTTATGTATATATACTGATTAAGTAAATTCTCTTGGGGAAGGAGAGAAGGAAGGAATTTTTGGGAGGTGATAGGAAAGGAAAAATGGGAAAGCGCAGGCCATGGTCGAGTCGGGAATCGAACCCGAAATCTCCGGGATGTGAGTCAGGCGCGCTACGCACTGAGCCACCAGAGACCCCTGAGAAGGGACCCATTAACGACGATTCCAAAACAATCGACCGAACTCTAACCAATTTGGGCCGAACCGTTCGTCGGAGCAGAACGTACCCTCAACAACGTGCTGAATGAGTACTTGGTTTCCTCTTCACAGTAAACCTTTAGGACGCTTAGGACCTTAAGGCACCGTCCAGGTACTTAAGCCACTCCACCACGTCAAGGTGTACCCTGGGAGGGTTAAATTATACAATATATAATAATATAATATAATATATGACTTAAGAGGGAGGAAAAACGTACTTTATAATTGAGAGATTATTGCATCCTTCTTTTTCTTTGATTAAATGAGATATAGATATACTTTTAAAAAATAATCATCAAGTACTAAATTTGCTTTTTTAATTAAAAAATAAATTATAAGAGATATACATTGTAGAATTATATAACATCAAAGTCAATGGATCAATTAATGGATTAATCAATCATGGTCAATGGATTAATTAATAATTGTCAACTCTTATGGCTTCGATTTCTACTTGAAATAAATAAATTGCGCGAAATATTTAGTTCGGTAAATAGCTATCATCTTGATACGTTAAAAAATTAATACGTTTTAAATAATACGTTTTAGAATTAATTATTAACAGCACGTTAATTAATTCTTTCAAATTCATATAATCGCACGATGATAGATATATTGTCAGATTTTTGCAAAATATTATACGAAAAGTCGCGATATTTTTCGCAATATTGGTTTTAGCGAATAATTAATATTAAAAATGCCTTTTATATCGCGTTGAATTCCATTCAGAATTTTAATTATAAAGCCAAAAATGCGAGAAAGTTTACTTTTCTCGGAAGATAGATGTGTATTTATGCGACATATGTGAAATTGTATTTTCCGAAATGCGGAAGGGAGGATCGGAGGGGGGGGGGGTTTATTGTATTATATTTTCCTGTAGTTTTAACTGTTATTTCGATTTGAAAGGATCGAGGAAATGAGTAAGGAACAATATGTCTATCTTGAAAATAATATAAATGTTAAATAATTTATAAATTACTTACCGAATATTGTTGGTGCGTCCGTTGCCCAAACTTCCTTTCCTTTTTTTGCTCTCATCTTCTGTTTTCTTATAGCATTCACACTTACTCGCGAAAATATGATTAATTATGATTAATCGTATATACAACGCACTTTATTATTGTCCCGATACTGTTTATATCGTTTATCAAAAGCTAATTAATTGTTAATTGTACTAATTATTAAAATAATAGCAATTATGTGTCGATAATAGTCGCGATCGCGTTTAGAAAAAGAATTTGACAAAATACGAAGCATTTCGCACTATTATTTTACTGTTCGAGTATCGTTGTACGAATGATGAAAAGACCGTAACATGTAAACAATAGCGAGCTAAAAATCAATAAGGCCGAACATATGGTTGTTGATATTTCGTTTCTATTGCTTCGATTTTTACTTGTAAATAAATGATCGCGTTATGATAAGATTTATCGTCGCAATACAGTTTTGTGTCATTTATCAAAAATTAATTAATTAGTTAATTGTAATTATCATAGCAAATTATGTTCCGATAGTAATCACGATCGCATTTAGAAATAGAATTCAATAATATAAGAAGCGTTTCCTGTCACTACTTTATTGCTCAAGTGTCGCCATGCGAAAGATAACAAGTAAGAAAGGAATATTTGACGGAGCGTCTCCCACTATTATAATACTATTCCAATGTCGCCATGCGAATAATAACAATAGTAATCAATAAACAAAAAACGTAAACAATAGCGCGTTATACGCAAAGGCCGAATTCCAATTCCCAATTCCATTCATAATTCGTTGCCGAAATATTTTACGTTCTATAACATATATAATTATATGCGAAATATTAAATTGTACAAGTATTTTAAATTATAAACAAATTATTTATTAAACAAGTGATGTATCACGGAGTCTTTCATTATGCTAACTACTCGATTCTACGATTCGATTGTTTTACTGCGTATTCTCAATACGAATCATATTTTGATCGTCGAAAAGTCGAACGATAAAGCATCGGACAAAATATTTTTAACTTTAAATATTGATAGAAAATTAATTATTGCTTATAAAAATCGCTATAAAATAATAATTTATAATTTTGATTCCTGTGACTTCGATTCTTATAATTAGTTGATAAAATGAACACGTCACACGAAATACGCGCTTCAAGATCTATCATCGCGATATAGTTATTTAATGTATATAAAAGTATTGTTTTGTATGTATATAAAAGTATTATTTAATGTATATAAAAGATAATTAATGATTTATTATATCAAATTATTTTCCGATACTTGTCGCGATCGCGTTTAGAAAAGGAATTTGACGGAGCGTCTCGCACTACTATATGACTGTTCGAGTGTCGCTGTGCAAATGATAAAGTCGTAAGTCATAACATAAATATAAATAATAGCGCGCTAATGTTTATGCCGCTAAGGCCGAATACCATATTATTGATAATTCGCAGCCGAAACTATTTTGCGTACTATGACGTATATGTATACAAGCGGAATATTAAATTATACAAATATTTTAAATTATAGATC
>NW_021851472.1:31062-43590 GCF_003651465.1 Formica exsecta | reverse complement strand
AATATTTGCTTAATATAAAAGTTTTGCAGTTTGTATGTACAAAATAAGATAGGTTCGCAAATGTGTAAAATTTTGCACACCGAAATGTTTTTTACTAGGCTTCTAAATACATTTTTAAATGTTCACCTATATTCTTTCATGCAATTCCGAAGACGAAATTATTCTATTTTGCGCATACAAACTGCAAAACTTTTATATTAAGCAAATATTGTTATGACCTGACGCAAAAAGCCAGTAAAAAAACTTTAATTTTTTAGCTTTTCTTCGTTTTTAACATAAACTCGTGAAGTCTCATCTTTGTTTCGATGTGCACTTAAATCGATTTATTATATTTATTATTCTATTCAACTAAAAAAAAGATTTCAATGTGCAAAATAATAATTTTTGGTCGGTAAAACAGACGAGCTTTTTAAGAAAGATACATAAACTCGTGAAGTCTCATCTTTGTTTCGATGTGCACTTAAATTGTGAAAAAGGATTTATTATTCTATTCAACTAAAAAAAAGATTTCAATGTGCAAAATAATAATTTTTGGTCGGTAAAACAGACGAGCTTTTGGATCCCCTTAAGAAAGATTTTTACTTGTATTTTATCGGTTTGAGAATAATTTTAATGGATTAATAAGATTTTGAATTAAAATGACATCAAAAACACGATATAAATAGGATAATTTTTACTTACAATTAGATAAGAAAAAAAATATTTTATCTATTTTTTAAATTTATATCTAATAGAAATTTATCAGAATAATGTTTTTTTTAGGTTATTTTATTTGCAAATTTCTTATTAATCAAGTAAAATTATATTACAAAAAAATATACAAACATACAAAATATAAGAAATATAAAAATTTTATAAATGTTTTATATATTCAATAAATACACTCCGTTAGACACTATTTTTCCGAAGCGTTTGGTGGACAAATGAGGGCGAAGAATCTTGTTCTTCAAGCGAAAATAGCGTTAAACAAAGCGTATCTATTGTTATGTTTATTTTCAAAAGATTTATATAGTATTAATTATCTTATCGTTTTAATTACTTATTCTTCTACATAAATAATGCTTATATAAATTTATATATAATAGCTTTTAACGTGCATCAGTACGCATTAGTGCTTCCAACTGAATTTATAAATTAAAAAATTACTTAAATAATATAATTAATAATAAATTAATAATTAATTATAAAAAGCTATATAAATTAAAAGCATAATAATTTGATATTGCTTAAGAGGATGCCGGATCGTCCTGTTTTACCGACCATAATAATTATATATTTGCTTAATATAAAAGTTTTGCAATGTGTACGTGCAAAATAAGATACCTCCCCACTCGGAAATGCATGAAAGAATATAAGTAAACATTTAAAAGTGTATTTAGAAGCCTAGTAAAAAACATTTCGGTGTGCAGAATTTTGCATAGTAAAATCTTTTTTATAAAGCTTCTAAACTCACTTCTCAAAGTTCACTGATACTCTTGGATAAAATGCCGAGTGCGGAGTCCACTTGTTAGGCACGTGCAAATTACAAATTCTTTATATTAAGTAAATATTGACGGCAGAAGCTGACAAAACTGTAATTTTTTAATTTTTTTCCTCTTTTTATATGAAATCATAAACTCCGCACTCCGTTATTATGTATACTTTGATTGTGGAAAAGGATTTGTTGATATACTATAATCAACAAAAATATTTTGCATTTTAACTAATATTCATATTTTGTCGGTATCCGGCATCTTCTTAAAATGCTTAATAATTTTGTTTCAAGAATAAGAAAAAAGTAAAAGCAATTTATTCTAAATATCTTCTACACGTTATATATTTAAAAATTAGAAAAAAAATTATTAAGAAAATTAATTTAAGAAAATTAATTTTATGTCACATGCGCATATACATAAAAATATTAGCTATATATAAATATTTCTCCCAAGAAAGAGAAAAAAAATAGCGGGTTATTTCATTTTATTTTTTTTTAATTTTATTTAAGAATAGAAAGAGAATAGAAAGAATAGAAAGAGAGTAAAAGAGAGAAAGATCATCACAATCTTTCTCCTCTTTTTCTCTTTAACGAGAAATTCACAGCGGCGGATTCGCGCGACCGTAGAAACTACGGTCGCACGAATCCGCCGCTGCGAATTTCGTCGGTAAAGACGAAATACCGCCGTTATCATCGGCTGATTCGCGTACGCGGACAGATATGTGCGAAATGACCAATCAGCGCGGACCTCGGAGCAATCGTCGATTATAGTTTGTCACATATGCGTTGATATACGTATATATTCACCGAACCTAGAGGCTAGGATGGATTCGTTATTTCGGACGCGAGCGACGACGGAATCGCGAAAGATGAATGAATCATTGGCTGAATCCGATGCTGTTCCCCGAGTGACACGCGTGATCTCGTGTTAGGATACCGTGACTCTCAGATCCAACGTCCGAGAGGTTGAAAGGAACGATAGGTGTGCGCGTCGCAAAAACTTTGCTTTGTGCGGTTATTTTTACAACGGAATCGCTATATTTTTGCGTGCGACGCGCTCTTAAAATAGAGCACGACGTCGGCGGCGGCGGCGTGCGTTGTATTTTTCGCACGCTTAACAAAGAGCGAGGAGCATGACTTTTGAGGTTACCACGATTCACGGTGGTCTCAGCTGATTCGCGAATATTTACTACCCTGTCGAGATCACGAGCCCTTCACCGAGGATGGACACCGCGTTCGAGATAATAGACGAGCCCCAGCAGGCGCTCATCCAGCGGATTTATTATTCCGCGAGAGACGGGATGGCAATCGCTCTTTATACTCTGCTGAGTAATAAATCTGAGACCGACGTCAATCACCTGATTAACCAGGTAAACCTCGCGAGTTTTACTCTAATCATTCATGGAAAATGTGTATTTTTTTTTTTTTTTTTTTTTTTTTTCCATCAATTAGTCGTCAATAATTTTAAATATCACTTGCTCGATTGATGATGGATAAATATATACACGTTACTGCAATACTTCTTTGTCCAGAATTGCAAAAGACGTTTTTTCTAATTTTATTGCAATTTCTAATTTTATTTGTAAAATTATATAGTTTTCAATATATAAAATAAAATATAAAATTATAATTATAATTTTTAATATAACATTATTGATCAGAAAATGTGTCAGCTGGTTGGATTTATGTACTTAATTTTATAGCAATTAATTATTTTGATACAATTTAAGTTTGTAGAATACTATGTTATTAAATTCTCAAATGTGTTATAATTTGACATATAAATATACATCATATATAATCTTATCTTCTTAGATAGAATTACTTATAATATTTAATTATTTTATTTATAATTATTATTAAAATATGCAAAGCGTAATCTCTGAAACAATATTTGGATTTATATTTACAGAAAGTCCTAGAAGACGAAGGACAAAGGTGTACTCCTTTAATAATAGCTGCACGTTACGGGCATAATAAGGTAGTTAGAATGTTACTTGAAAAGTTCAAACCTGATTTAGAACAGGAAGGTACAGTAAAATTTAATGGATATGTTATCGAGGGAGCCAGCGCACTTTGGGCTGCTGCAGGTAACAGCCTCACAGAATAATATATTAACAAAGATATTGAAATAAAAAATTCTGTTGCATTAATAGTAAAATGTCAATTGCAGGTGCGGGACATTTAAGTGTTCTTAAAACTCTCGTAAAAGCAGGCGCAAACGTTAACCATCCAACGAAAACTAATTCTACTCCACTTCGGGCGGCATGTTTTAATGGACGTTTGGATATCGTTAAATATTTGATTGACCATCAAGCGGACATAAATATTCCCAATACGTTTAACAACACTTGTCTCATGATAGCATCGTACAAAGGACATCTTGATATCGTGAGCAGATTTATTTATTTATTATAATTTATATAAATTTATTATATATATATAAATTATGACATAAAAATTGTTTACATGAATTTAATTAAACCTTTGACATCAAAATTTCTTCATACTGCGATTCAGGTTAATTTTCTATTAGACAAAGGAGCAGATCCTAACAAGAAAGCATTTTGTGGAGCGACGGCGTTGCATTTTGCCGCCGAATGCGGGCATAGCAACATAGTTTGTGAATTATTAAAGTATGGAACGAAAATGACAAAGAATGTGAGTGGCATGACACCTTTAATAACGGCAGCCGAGCGAACACGCGCGGAAGTTGTCGAATATTTAGTACAAAGAAAAGAAGTGACGAAGATGGAAATAATAGACGCTTATGAGCTACTCGGAGCGTCTTACGCTAATGATAAAGATAATTATTGCCTAACTAAGGCGTACAAGTACCTGTATAAGGCAATGGAGTTAAGGTAAGAAAAATATTCGTTTTTATTTTACTACAGATTCTTTTGTACCTATTTTGATTATATATTATCTTTCTTATGTGTCCCCCAGGTATAGTGATATTAATAATATTGTATATAAGCAACTAGGTTCAACCGTGAAAGCATATGAGAATTGGAGGGAATGCGAAACACTCGAGAAATTAGAAAGCATCAAAGACAATCCCAATGCCATACATATGGAATCGCTTGTTATCCGGGAAAGAATTTTGGGTAGATATGCGTTTTTGATACTTTTATTGAAACGCAACTATGTATGTGATATGTGCTTTTTAGTGAGATTTCTTTTTTATCTTTTTATTTATTAGGTGTCCATAATCCGGAACTGCCACATCCTATAGTATTCAGAGGCGCTATATTTGCGGACAATGCCAGATTTGACAGATGCATAGATTTGTGGTTGCATGCTTTGAAACTGAGACAGCTCAATGATATATCCATTGTGACAGATCTTCTTCGATTTGCACAAGTTTTCTCACAAATGATACATGTAGGTGTCGATCTAGATTTCTCTCAGGTGATAAATGTATTGGAGGCAAGCATAACAGAATTGAATAGAAACAAACACAGAATAATATATTAACAAAGATATTGTAATAAAAAATTCTGTTGCATTAATAGTAAAATGTCAATTGCAGGTGCGGGACATTTAAGTGTTCTTAAAACTCTCGTAAAAGCAGGCGCAAACGTTAACCATCCAACGAAAACTAATTCTACTCCACTTCGGGCGGCATGTTTTAATGGACGTTTGGATATCGTTAAATATTTGATTGACCATCAAGCGGACATAAATATTCCCAATACGTTTAACAACACTTGTCTCATGATAGCATCGTACAAAGGACATCTTGATATCGTGAGCAGATTTACAATGTGTTGTAAGTTTGATGAAAAGGACTTTTATTTCTATGAGCTATATTTTAATATAATCCAATATACAGCGTGCTTTCGCGTGTCTCTCATGTATCTACACTCAGCATTTTATTTTCTGTAGTATTCGAGAAGTGTATCTTTTCATTTATTGCGTGATTTTATTGCAGAATCTGTTACATCAATATTTTCGTAGAAAAGGAAAACGAAAACGATTTGATAGGCGTAGATTATTAATAAAAGGGCCAACGTTGGATAATGTATTGGATATCCTTCATGTACGCGCGACTGTATATTGGATTATTACATGACAAATATATCTATAGAAAAATATATCTCTACATATTTAAAAATAATATCTGCATAGGAAGAAATGGAATCAAATATTACAACGACTCTATATATTCTAACGATTTTGACGAAACTTATGACGCTTAATGGAAACAGATGTGACGAGTCGGATTTGAGACAGGCATACCACTTGGTGCATAAATTATGTGCGTTACAGGTGTGCCTGAAAGACGGGCAGACCCTGTTACATCTTGCTGTGAATGCCGAAACTCCCGTCGACGATTTTCATACGAATGATGTCTGCAAGTACGTAAAAAATATAAAATATTAAAATAATATCGGCAAGATAAGGATCTTATTAAATAAAATTATCTGCTTGATTTTTAGATTTCCATGCGCGGCTACGGCGAGATTATTGATTCGTTGCGGTGCTGATGTAAACGCTATGGATAATGAAAGAAACACACCGCTCCATATTATCGTTGGTTATAATAAAGCAATAAGGTATGTTATATTAAAATTGCTACTGCACACAGATTCGTTTTTGCGTATAAATTCGATAATTTTTTAATATCTTTTTCAGCGATTTTGCGACTTTACATTCAATTATAATAGATCTTATAGAAGCCGGAGCGCATATGGATACTGTAAATAATGGGGGACGGACACCATATGATGTAGTTACCACGGGTAGATTTACAGATCTTATTTATCTCGATTTAAGTTAACAAATTCTACTACAGTGTTTTCACATGAACTCGTTGGCTGATATTCAATTTCTATTTCAGGTGTAGCTAAAATAATATTACGAACTCAGACCAAATTATCCTTAACATGTATGGCTGCCAAGGCAATCAAAGCTTACAATCTGCCCTATTATGGTAACGTTCCACGTTCGCTCGAAAGTTTTATAGAACTGCACGGACCCGGGCTGAATCAGAGCTGACGAGTCTCCGATATCGTCACAAGAAGAATCAAAGTTTTCTTGTATAAAAAGTATGCAATACTTTATAATACTCTTGTACAAAGTACAATCGATTTCCTCTATTCTATGATTTTCCCTCAACTTTTATTCTCGTTCTATAACAGATGCGCAAAATGAAAATATTGCGTTCTCTATGTTTTTCACTTGCTTCTTACTTGCTAACGTGATTTCGGCAAGTATAGGTTGTAAGAGAGCAATGCAAAAGGAAAATCCTAATTTAGAGAAAAATAACCGGCCTAATATAAAGAAAAATCTAGGATGATGGATCGCAGAATAGAGAAAATGGACTCTACATATCTAATACTAAATATATATCCAAAGTTTTGAAATTCTATATATCGTATATATATACTGTAATATGAAACGTCATACGTAAAATCGAAATTCCACAGATGTCTTGCAAAAGATATTTTCTCTTTCTAATGTGGAATTTATATATATACATCATTTATAAAAAATTAAATAAGAATTATTATACAATTCATGAAAGCTGTCCTTTTACAATATACTATATGTTTAAAATTGTCTTTTTATATTAAATATGTATATTATAGACGTGGTAAATAGCTACATAATTGTAACGAAATATTCAAATAGTGGGCATTGTGCATTAAAATTTTGCTCTCTCGTTTTCACTAATTTTAACTGTAATTACTGTGATAAATATAAAATCAAACTGAATAAACATACACATTTGAAACTATGGTCAATTTATGTGTGTTTGCGAATTTTTTTCGTGCGCTAAATTCAAGTTTAAATATTATCGCTTATTTAGAAAAGATGCACAAGACAATCTGAGATAGGTATAAAATGTACATTCGTGTGTGGTTGCCGTATTATAAATTTATTTAATATTTACACACGCATTCTCTGTATACAACTGTGGAACACTAGGAAAATAATGGTAAAATATATAAGAATATACATACGCACAAAATACTCTTTACAGCATATTATTTACACAATGTTTACAGACTCTCGTTTATTTTATACCTATCTTACACATTTTACATAACGGCGCTCGCCTTATCGATAACACTTCTGTACAAATATACACGTGTGTTCAAAAATATCTTTTGGTAAAAGAGAAAGAAGCAAAATAAATAGTAATCCTTAAGCAGGTACAATTTATATTCGTGGCGGCAGGATTTTACCGTATGTAGATGTACATTCGCTCGCGCGTCTTTGTGTTATATTGAAGAAAGAGAATGCACACACTTCGTGTTAGTCTCCGTGTTAGTGCGTGAAAAATCGGACACGTCGATTTACATGCCCAATTTACTGCCCTTAATCCTTCAAAATTTAAATTTTTAAGGCAATTGTTACAGACGTTAATTAATTCAACGATTGCGGGGAAGATTCGCGTATTCGTGCATGCACGTATGTACATTTACACGCGACGAACGCCATTTCCGGTACAAAACGTAGCATTAACATTGATGATATCTTACCGCGCGTATGGAGAAGTTTCTACATCGCTATGAAAAGTTAAATCGATATCAGTCAATCATATATTTCTGACACGTGAAATTTTTCGTTGCTTACTTACTGAAGTGTTACATTGTCTTTCGCAGTGACCGTAATTACGTAGCGATACACGATCTTCACCGACAAATCGTGAAATCACTTCGTGTGTTTCTATCATGCTATCATGCACACTATCGTTTATTCCATTTTCGGGAAGTTTAATCGAAATCTCTAAAAAAAAATGGTTAAATGGTCAATTTGCGATACGCAAGTACGTATAAAAAAATTAAAATACCAACGCTCGTACATGTCTTTCGTCACACGATGCACAGTTTTCGTCTTATTAATAATACATTAGAATTAAGCGATCGCTTTGTCGCCACAACACTTTGAGAGTTCGTATAATTAAAATCATAGATGTATGGAATATTGAGTTCTTCGCGAAATAGATTCTCGTGTTTAAAGTAAATTCAAATTCATTTCAAATACTTGTGAAGGAAGCAAACGCGCCAAGATAAAACGCTTCCATTCAAAGTCCATGATGCGTCGCCGTGTTTTTCTCGATGATTCCTCTGATCAGCAACGCGCCTAATAATAAAGAGACATACAATGAAACGCATTCCGCGAATTCTATTTCTGATTCGCGAATTAAGTATGCTCCATCGGTTTGCCTCTCGCGCATACGAATGTAATCGCGTGATCCGTGTACCAAACACAATTTCTTTTATGATTGTTCTTTATAAAACTATGTATTCGCTGACATAATCGAATAAAAAAAATCGAATGCAATAGAAAAGCCTGACTATTAATTGCTAGAGAATAACCACTGCGCCGAAAAGCTTTGCAAAATTTCGCGAACAATTGAGAAAGTATGAGAACCGCTGATAAGGAATATACGAGAACGAGGAATGCAGTAGAGTTACACATGCAGACACTCTAGAGACACTCATTGTTACTCGTGTCTTTCGCGTCACAGAGATTCGAACGATGCGTTTGGCGGAGATTGGGCGGATGTTAATTTGCAAAATTGTACCTCTCGATCACATCGCCTTTTAGGAGAGTCAGTCCATCATTTTCTCAATTGGATCTGGCTTATGACCGGGTAGCCGCTCTTATTATCGCGTTCTCAATAAACTGCGCTCTATTATCAAGAAACTCCACCGTTCCATCGCAATTGTCGCTTGGTTCTGCGCAATTCGCAGCTGAATATAACGATGATTAGAAGCTATCCCAATTGCTTCCTTTTCCATTCAACACGCATTCTTTGATTGCAGTTACTCTAATCATTCCAAGTTGATTCTGCTAATAATTAAAAGTTTAATCAAACGCTGATTGAATTCGAGAATTATATTATAAGATCTCTATCGCGATCTATATTGAATGAGTTATCTCAATCATGCAGTAAAAGTCAGTTTTTATATCCGATTATCTCCAAATCTCTCATCAGGATTCACGCGAACTTCACATGGATAAATCATGAATTTTAAAAAACCGTTTCTTCAATATGATATAAATTCTGCAAAAGTTTTGTCAGCACTGCCATCGAATAGCGATACGTATCATTTACATTTTATTTTACCATGTCGTTTGTCATGTCTATCAATGAATTATTTCGACATTTATCATGCACTATTCTCGTTTATAATTCTTTCTCTCTTTAGTATAAACAATTTACACCATCTATGCTCGCATGTATCATCCTTATTTGATGCGTCCGTCAAACAGCTGCGGCGAGCGCTACGTACGAAATATCAGTCCTAAGTAACGCACGGAATAAATATCTTTGTTCTTTTTCGTTCCACCTCCGCGCGCGATATCTCACGTCGGCGATCGCTCTTTCTCTTTTTCTTTCGAGCTCTACGAACCTCTTGAAACGAATATGACCCCTCCATCTATCTCGCCGACTGTAAATGCCACCGTGGAGCTTCAGCGGCAGCCGCATCCGAGGACCGCCATGTCCTGGTAATTCTTTAGCACTACTTTATTCTCCTCGTCAAGATAGAGCATCGATATCGAGCTGAGCGCGGTCGGCACGCAACACGCCTTCGGCACCATGCTCGGCTTGGTCGAGTAAACGAGCGTCTGCACGATCGCGTGATTCGTCGAGTTCAGATGGTCCGCCAGAGGAAACGGGCAATCACCGTGGCAGTAGAAGGCGTCGTATCCGGGCGGCGCGACGATCCAGTCGTTCCACCCGACATCCGCGAAGTCCACGTAGAGCGGATGCCGCCGGCAATTCTCCCGGCCGTCCTTCCGCCGATTCTTCCGCAATGCCGCTCGTCTGGCACGCCGGTCCATTATCCGTTCCGCGGACGCCATCTCGTAGTGGCCGTCGTCCATGTACGTGAAGAGCATCGGTCGCTTCACGACCCACGCGTCCTTGTGCTCGTCGGCACCCCGTTTCAGCCGCACGTGTTCACGCGTGCGCGCGTGCACGCCGGTCACGTGGACCAGCAACCCGTGATTGTCACGGTGGTTCCGCAACCACCTCTCCACAGCCGGATGTACGTCCAGGCTAATCGTCGCGTTCTTCGTCGTGTCGATCACCTTGCTGTCGATCAGCCGTAACATCGGCTTGCTGTGACCCTTCACACCGGGCCGTACTATATCGTACACCAACACCCGGCCATGCTTATCAGATCCGTCCTCGATGTCCGACACCGCGACGCGCGACAGGCTCAATTGTGCCGCCTGTAACGTCTCGGCAGAAGGTATCCTGCTTAGATTGAAGGACAGCCGGAAACGATTCGGAGATGTGAACTTGTCATCCACCTCGCTCTCTGGAAAGAGATGATAAAGACGTTATTATACAGATATATTCAAAGTTGAGAGATTGGGATATATGTATATATATGTATTGTTCACGCGTGTGAACCGATTTAGTTATAAATTAATCAGATTTAAAAATATAAATACATATACGATACAATGTGATAAACTCTTCTCTTTCTGTGACTTCAAAAATAGAATCTTATAATTAAATAAAAAATGAGAATTTTTTCCGTTCTTTAATGGCAAAACAAAGCAAATTGATTCAACATACGAAGCAGATCGTTAAAATAAAATTGAGATATTTTCCGTACAACTTTTTAAGGCATATTATCTCATAGGTCGCAATCGAATTAAAAATAGATCACCGGTTTTACAGGAAGGCTGCTCATAAATTCAAAGGTGGTGATTCTCTAAATTTCTTCCTCGTTGTATTTATCAAAAACCATGTGTGTTTAGTATCTTACAACATCTATAAATTAATAAGGAGTGCCATCGAAATAATTTTCACGTGACCTACGCAAATATATTTTACGAGACACGTACGTAATTTAACTTATGCGCTTCTCCGAAAATAGCTAATATAAAATTGAATGCACGTAAGATGACGCAGTTGTGTTCCTCGAACGACTCGAAAACAGTGGATTGCAGTCGCAGTTTGTGTAATACGTATGTAAATTTCGTAAGAGAGCCGATGTGTTCCTAACACACACACACACATACACTCACGTACACATACATATATCGCTGCGTGTCGAGCATACTATTGTAGATTCTAGCAATCTCTGTGGGGAAGCAAAGCGAATAGCAGAAATATTAAAGAACTTCTTATATATTAAAGAGCTTTTGTACAATTCAGTCTAAATTTTTTAATTAATTTCCTACACGTACGAAAGAGTGAACAAATTTAATAATTTACAATTATGTTAAATTTTATATCAAAAGTATTTTTTTTTTTTTTTTTCGATATAATATACATTAACAAATATATCCAGAATATTAATTACATTTATTATTTAACGTTTTCAGTCCTCGCATCCCCCTGATTTTATAGATCATATATAATCTCGCAAAGAACTTCAACTTTAATTATGACAGATTTTAGTTTTTCCATCTATTTTTTCCAGACATGTTAAATTATATAAAAGTCATCTATTTTAACGGGATTATACAAAATTTCGATGGCTCGAAAAATTTTAAACTCGGTTTATATAAAATGTCACCCCTCATTAAAAAGTTTCTGTTAAAACCAATATTATTTCGATTGTGTTGGAGACATTTTATTTATAACAAGAAAATCGAAATAAAACGTCGTTGAAGTATAAAATTATTCAAAAATAAAATTGGGGTTGATAACGTCAGTCCTCGATTCCTTCGTATTCTCGGCTTCCAATTTGAAGCGACGCGTTTCATCGAGCACGTATAGCCTTCATCGCGAAACACGATAAACACCTTCGTCAGGATATGAACGTCTTTGTTAAAAAACCATTAGGCTCCTCGCGATACGGCCAGCCACTTTCCATTACGCATCCTTCTTAAATTGCTCTTAGCACTTTCTCCATACGTTATGTCATCCCCTTGAGTGCTTCATCTAGCACTTTAGTAGCGCGGAATTGTCTCGAATATAGGCGAAGCTATTCTCACCGCAGAGACTCTCGCCTCACAGGGTCGGAATGTCTTGGATTCATCCAAGCCCTTTATATCCGGATGTGAATCATTTGAACGGAAGATGGACCTCCCGAGAGCGAGAAAGGTAACGACGGCTGTCCGAGAGGTCC
>NW_021851472.1:19954-30842 GCF_003651465.1 Formica exsecta | reverse complement strand
CATTCCAACGTGGTATCATCATCAGGCCGATAGCGTACCCACGCGAGCGAGATAGAGCATGTAAGGAGCTGACTCCTTTTTTTTTTTCCTTTTTTGTCGAAGGACCCCACGGCACGCTTTCGACGATCGCCGTGGCCCAAGGGCCCTTTGTCGGTTAAAACCATGAAATCGTTCGGATGCCATTCTTTTCTTCTTCACACGGGAGGCGAGTCGCGCAAACACACAACACTATTATGTCTATTGAATTTGTGGAAGGAACTCACTCTTTCTAAGAAATTTTAGTTATTGATATTTTTAGTAAAATATTAATATATATTTTTTTTTAGTTTTAACTTTTGAAATACTTTGACAAAAAAAAACTGATAGTTTTATAATTTATACTCTCGTTTATTTATTAATCTGTAGCAAACTCCACAAATATTGGAACAGCTGATTGTAAGTTAGAGGATTTTATAGATGTGTATATGCAACCAGTTATAGGTATATATTATTGGTTTAATTAAACAAATTATTAAATAAATTATGAATAGTCTTTTGGTAGAAGAATTCTCTTTAAATATGTATGTGCGAGATTTTATCTACAAATTGTTTTATGGGATATGATAGCATATATCTTTTTTGACAGAGAGAAGGAATTATTTCCTGCGCGAAGCAATTTAAAATAAACCTTTTAATGATTTATTTAACTATTCTACTGTCAATTACGCTAATTACGTCAAGTATGCTTAAAATAAACTTGTAATTTATGGAATAAAATGTCTCCCCCTCCCTCAAATTGCATATCGTTGATCACAGTATGTACTTGCTATCGTTATTTATATAAAAGAATGAATAATTTAAGAAAAATCTAATATATACAAAATCGGATAATCGCGCGAGGATTATAGATGATCGGAGTGCAAAAGTATTAATATGTAAGAAAATGTACGGAGATATTGAATCGACAAAGCGCAACTCGTATGGAAATTCGTCATACACGTTTATCGAGGACGTAGAACCAATGACGATTGATAACGGGCGCAATTACATTCCACATATTTACTACTGCACTTTCACTGAGAGTCGAAAGAGTCGCCAACCTGTTTTCGAGAATTACGAATCCCAACTTGCTAGTTCTTAACATCATTCAATGATTCACGATTCGCGAAAAATGTACGGTGAAGTCTTTTATTTTATTATACAGTAGGGTCAATCCTGTATGTATATATATATATTATCGTTTTGGGAAATATTAAAGCAACGAATTCAAAAAGAAATGAATCATATATAGATATAAGATTAATAAATCATGATCTCTACCTCGAGAAACTATTCTGTCAACATGTATAATATATATTTATAAATAGAAAATTTGAATATTTATATTCTCATTACATGTAATTATAATATTGTTCATTTATAGCCGAAGGAGTTTGTTTATATATTAGTGATCGATACATAAATGTTGACGGAATTAATTAAATCCTTTTACTAATATTATTCCATTGTTCCTCGAAAAAGTTATATTTTCAGATAAATACTAAACTGTGAAAAGCCAAAAGGAACGAGCAAAAACATCTCATATCTCACTGGATCCCTTTGATCAAAGTGTGGCTTTTACACATGTATGTTTATATAAGAATCTTAGCTGCATTTCTGAAATATACATGTATATGTGCAAGTTCAGGATGTCTACTCAAATCGTGTAGAAAAATACGCTGAGAATTCTCTGATCTTCCATGTATTTTTTTTTAATTCCTATAAAATTCAATGCAACTTTTTAAAATAACTTTTTAAAAAATACCTTTTTATTGTGTGCGTTTTCTAATGCTAAAAAAGAGCCATTTAAGCAAATTAATGAATTAGATAATTAATAATAATTAAAAATAAGTTAATTAATAAATTAAACACACACAATTAATCGATATTTTGCTGAGATATTAGATTTATAAATATATATATTTAATTCATATATATTTAATAATTATTTTTAACGCATATAATTCACAATTTGTAATCAATCAATGGATTATCGATTGCTTGCAATACAGAAACAAAATTATCAAAGAGAAAATTTTAAAAAATGCCTTGAATACCAATGAAATTCCATATAAAATTCTCTGAATATTCTAGATAAGAAAGAAATCTCTAAGAATTCCAGGTTTTCCAGAGAGTAGACAGCCTGGATCTGTTTCTTTACTTCTCTTCTTTATCTTCTTCTATCTCCCCTTGATTCGTACAGAATATATAAAGAGCCAACACTCACCGACATGCGGAAACGAGCGAATGGTGTTGGCCGATCGCGCGTGAATGCCCGGCTTCGCGATGTCCGCGATGCCGATCATGTTCTGACGGGCTTGGAGCTTCTTCAGCGAGTCCGGGACGTGCGACGAGCCCTGCGGGTTGGGTCTCTTCTTGAAGCCCAGGAGGGAGAGCAGGCTAGCCTCCATCCCGGCGATCACTTGTCCGCGATTCACCGCACTGAAGCGATGCGACGACGACGAAGATGATGATGATGACGATGAAGATGATGGTGATGGTGATGACGACGACGATGACGACACAGCCGTGTTCGTGTCGATGCGTAGACCCGCCTCTGTGTTAGCATTCGCACTTGTTAGCAGCGTGACTGCTGCCACGAGCACTAATCTTAGCAGCGGCGACATGCGCATCGTGACGTCGTCACTCACTTGACGCGTTACCTCCCTGAAAATACAAATAAAAGGAACATGTTAGAAGGATTTCAATTAAACAACGAATAATAAATAACTGCTGCAAAACGATTGTACATTCCAAGTCTTAACACTTTTGTAAAAAGATGTATCTTACATTGAAAGAAAGAAAGGGAGAGAAAAACATTTTTAAATCTTACTACTATTGAAGATTACGGTTTCGCACAGATAGAAACTTGTTCAATATCGAATAATTTTAAACTATTATCACATACGTAATTAAGAATGATCAATTTACACGATTATATAGCGCAATTTATTAATTTAAATTATATATAATTGTTCCTCTTTTCTCTTGTTTATAAATTTCGTTGTTTTGCATCGGAATTAGAAATGTGAATATGCTTAGAATTAGGTGTAAATAATTAATACGATACGGTTTCAACACAACGGCAACTGCCTCGAGTATCTTCTACCAGCTGGGCTTCTATGGGGGGGTTACGGAAGGTACTGAAGAAGGCACCTTTTACCTAGCAGGGCGATAGTAGAACTGAGGAGTTCATTAAGTAATGTGACCAGGTCGAAAGAATTTGTGGAAGGGATGGACAACCGTTTTCAGAGATAAATCATAATCCCCTGAGGCAACGGATGCATCTTTATATTTGAAAGTAATCATTACAATGAGTCAGTGCAATCTAAATAAATTCATTTTGCTTTCTCCGGTGTTTTCAACCGATTTACTCTACAAAGAAAAATATTTTTTTAATGCTTAAACAACACAACATTATTAAAGAAATTTAGACATCAATGTTGGAATACAATGAAGACGAAAATATCCTCAATAAATTCTTAATAAAAAGAGCGCTAAAGTTATGATAACGAATCTTATCAAGCCGTCTTTTCCCTGACTCTTTTTTTTTCGAACAAGAGCGATTATTTAATTTTCTCGGTTCGTCTCTCGGAGTTCACCTGCTATCGGAAATTTTAGTTAGCGAAGCGCTGCATAATTTCTCTGACTCAGCAGAAGAGGCGAGATCTTTCAGAAGGCTCAGGGTCTGATTCGATTGGTCAACGGTTCCTAGGCCCGCCAATGAATGTTGAGGGATTCGTCGAATCAGGCTCTGTTTCAAAGTAATCGCTTTCTCTTAGTCTCGACCATCGAGCGTTTTTTCTTCACAATCTTATATACGGTGATTCGAAAATATCTTCGAAACCTTTCGACACGGATTAGATGAGTAAACTTGATGACAAGTGTAGAGACGGCGAGATTGTGTATTATAAGAGAGGTGTTCTTTGTATATCTAAAGTTCCATAACATATTATCAATATTATCCGATGATACATTCAAGATACCTTATATATTGTCGATTAAATCAATGTTTAATTGAAAGTGCACCTCTAATTAATTGCACCTGATCGTTTACTGGATTTAATTTGTACTCTATAATTTTCATTCTCATTAGAGAGTAACAATAAAACCGCGAATAGGGATGCAAAAAAAAGATGATAAAACGTTCGCGTGAATATTTCACAATAAGTATAGCCTGCTAAAGAATCGCATATAAGAATTTTCATTCTCATTAGAGAGTAACAATAAAACCGCGAATAGGGATGCAAAAAAAAGATGATAAAACGTTCGCGTGAATATTTCACAATAAGTATAGCTTGCTAAAGAATCGCATATAATGACTCGATGAATTGACAAGATTTAATGATAGTAATAGTATGTAAATGTACGTAATATTAGTATCTCTATTTAATAATGCGATATTTTTTCTAGATTTTTCACGCGATTGGAGATTGATAAATGATAGACTCGGAAAAGATATGAATATTAATTTCGAATTAATAATGAGAATGTATATAGATAAAATTCACTGGAAAACACTGGAACTTTCCACTATTAGAAAATCTCGTCAGAAGCTATAAATTCGGATCTAAGGATTTACAATGGATTTGGATGTTATGTTAAAGCAAATTCTGCCTCTACGATATATATTATTTTAATCGAATCGCTTGTTTATGATATGGCATACGTGATGTAAACGCATGCGGTTTGTGTCTCCTCTGAAAGAGGGTCGCGAGTCGCGCTCGCGTTAAACGTCAAAGCCCGGGACGATCTTATATACGATTATTACGTACGATATAGGTAATATTTCAAGGGATCAATCCAACACAATGTTTTGTGTCGTGACATACTTGTTACGTGCATTAACGGTAGAGTTTCCGGGCGCGGGCGGACGAAACTGGTTTTATCCAGTGGCTTTAAACGCACGTTTCTCGAAGGCGTTAATATATTTATGCGCAGCATTATCGATGGACGTTATAAACGGATATGTGTATTTCCGTCGTCCTCGACTTTCGATTTCGTTCAGTGCTAAAACGCTAAAATCGGCGGACGCGTCTCTTGCTATTACGCGTTTACGCTAAAATATCAAATAAAATCGCACATCCGAGAGATGCGTGAGAAGTGCCAGATGATGCGAAGAGAAAACAAACCTCTCTTTTGTTGTTGTACCGAGAAAAGATTCTTTTTAAATATAGAATGACATTAGCCATTGAACGGAAAAGTATTATAAATAAAATTAAAGAAATAATTAATAAAATTTAAGATACATAGAGTTAGATTATTTTTCTTTAAATATATCTACTTTTTTCTTTGTAATTATCAAAAAAAGTATCATAATAAAATAAAATCATCGCTTTACATCAAATAAAAATTGAAATTAAAGTCTCGAAAACACAAAGTGTTGTAGATTCGACATTTTTGTTAGAAAATCACGTTTTAATTATAGATCTCGATCATGTAATTCTTATATAAAAAAAAAGTGCAAGAAAGTCGGAACAAACATTTAGTATTAGTTAAACAGGGAAAGAAGTAATCTAATAGAAATGTTCTAACGATAAGTAAAATTCAATACAAGAACATCCGAGGCATTTGAATAAATTATGATATATAATGAAGGCATTAAGAAGATTATTGGCAAAATATCGCTTTTCTCGTAATTGACCGCGATATATTTTCCTCTTCTTGGTTTTATATAAAACAGGCACACAAACTCGCGTCGAGTTCTCAGTATTCGTGCACATTCGGTATTCTCATTAATAGCAATACTACACGATAATAATTCTTTTCTGAGAAACTTCGAATATGATACCTTCTTACAAAGCACAGAAGAAAAAGATCCTTTACATTTTCTAACATTTTTAATCATTTATACACACGTTTTCCCAAAACAAAAAGGTTTGAACGATTTAGAAAGATCTTATAAATACCGCTAATTTAAAAAGAAAAAAAATCTCACGCTTTTTCTCAGCTATTGAATTCTTTGAACGATTAAATTTGAAGATAAGACTATAATAAGCTATTTATTCAGTAATTAATATTTCTCTTGCCACCACTACGGCGGACGCGTCTCTTGCTATTACGCGTTTACGCTAAAATATCAAATAAAATCGCACATCCGAGAGATGCGTGAGAAGTGCCAGATGATGCGAAGAGAAAACAAACCTCTCTTTTGTTGTTGTACCGAGAAAAGATTCTTTTTAAATATAGAATGACATTAGCCATTGAACGGAAAAGTATTATAAATAAAATTAAAGAAATAATTAATAAAATTTAAGATACATAGAGTTAGATTATTTTTCTTTAAATATATCTACTTTTTTCTTTGTAATTATCAAAAAAAGTATCATAATAAAATAAAATCATCGCTTTACATCAAATAAAAATTGAAATTAAAGTCTCGAAAACACAAAGTGTTGTAGATTCGACATTTTTGTTAGAAAATCACGTTTTAATTATAGATCTCGATCATGTAATTCTTATATAAAAAAAAAGTGCAAGAAAGTCGGAACAAACATTTAGTATTAGTTAAACAGGGAAAGAAGTAATCTAATAGAAATGTTCTAACGATAAGTAAAATTCAATACAAGAACATCCGAGGCATTTGAATAAATTATGATATATAATGAAGGCATTAAGAAGATTATTGGCAAAATATCGCTTTTCTCGTAATTGACCGCGATATATTTTCCTCTTCTTGGTTTTATATAAAACAGGCACACAAACTCGCGTCGAGTTCTCAGTATTCGTGCACATTCGGTATTCTCATTAATAGCAATACTACACGATAATAATTCTTTTCTGAGAAACTTCGAATATGATACCTTCTTACAAAGCACAGAAGAAAAAGATCCTTTACATTTTCTAACATTTTTAATCATTTATACACACGTTTTCCCAAAACAAAAAGGTTTGAACGATTTAGAAAGATCTTATAAATACCGCTAATTTAAAAAGAAAAAAAATCTCACGCTTTTTCTCAGCTATTGAATTCTTTGAACGATTAAATTTGAAGATAAGACTATAATAAGCTATTTATTCAGTAATTAATATTTCTCTTGCCACCACTAATTATAATATTCGAGATACAAAATTTCATTGATTTCAATTTTAACATTTTTCATCGTCAAACCCATCATCCTCTCTTTCACGCATCTCTTGTAACATCACACATATTCAATGCTATTTAATAATCTATTTGATGAAGAAGTGAAGAAAACGGCGAGGGGTCTGTTATCGGGATTTTCCAATAATGCAAGGTCGCAACGTTGAAGATTAATCCAACACACAATTCCGATTACGCGAGTCTTCCGACTCGCAGATGACAGCGGGATACAATATGGTGGTTCGCTCGGTAAAGAATCCAGCCCGTTCAAAGGGGGGCCTCGTCCCTCGTGCGGCCCTGGCAGCACCAAGAGAGAATGCAGAGACGGGGAAGAAAGGTTGGTGGGACCAGAGCCAAGCTGTCTGCTGCTGCCGCCGCCGCCGCGCAGCCTCCCGCTCGCTGCTGGACCAACCGCCTATCTCGGAGCACTCGCGGCTCTCTCTCTCTCTCTCTCTCTCTCTCTCTCTCTCTCTCTCTTTCGTGCGCGTTAAGTAATACGTATGTACATACATACGTATAGAGAGAGATCCTTTCTTCGAGCGCGCGCACAGCCTGTCTTTCAAGGACAGATGAATTTTACCGATGGATACGCACTCGCGCGTGAAAAAAGGCTCGGTCACGCTTGCATTCCTCCCGGTGCATTATGGTATATCGGAGCGTACGCAAAAGTATATATCTCCTCTCGCCGAATAAACACACTCGTGAGCGAGCGTCGTCTCCCATCGACCACCACCGGTGCCATAGATTAGAGCGAGTCCCTCTCCTTCCCTCAGGGGAGGGGGAGCCAGGTATGCTGGAGATCACAGGGGAAAATACCTCGTCCGCGAGATCGTTTTCGGGCGAGACCACCCGGCGCGGGATCTTTCTGATCCCACCGGAAACCTCCGCGGTCTCTTAACGATCCGGCGACTTCGTAGGCGATCTCGTAGGAGGAATCCGCGTGAAACCGGCGTCGTTCTCTCTACCTGGAAACAACATCCAATGCGAGGAGCGGTGGATTTGCATTCGCGTGCGCGCGCGCGCGCGAGCGCGAGAGCTGCCAGCGCGACGCTGGAATGCGGCGCGCTGGAATATACAAGGATAAGGTCGTGCCGCGGTGCTCCGAGAGTCACCATCATCGCGGAGCGAGTACGTAGGCGCGTCATCGTCTAAAATAATCGGGCCGGGCGGGCGGGGGAGGGAGCGCGGCGAAGCTCGCGCCGGCGACAATGAGCAGCAACCGCGGTGGCGGTTGAGGAAGAAGTGGGTCGGTGAGTAGAGCGGGGTGAGGGACGAGAGCGCGAGATCGAAAAGAAAGGAAATAGAAGAAGGAATCTCGCGGTCGTGAAGCAGAGAGAGAGAGAGAGAGCGAGACGGACATAGCGAAAAGAAAAAAGAAAAAAAAAATACAGAGATAGAGAGAGAAGGAGAAACGCGCGTATATAAACAGGTAGATAGATAGATAGATAGAGATGTATAGAAAAATTGTTTTGTTGCTCACCAAACTAATCCCGTGTCCGTAGTTTGAGCAGCCACGGCATCTCAACGGGGCCTCCCCCCCCCCCCTTTCACAACTGCACCACCACGTAATCTCACCACTGGCACCACTCGCGCGCGCGCGCGCGCGCGCGGTTCACAACGCAAAAACCAGGAGGGCACTCTCCGGTGTCCGTCGATGGTCCGGCTGAAGAGAGAGAGAGAGACAGACAGACAGACAGAAAGAAGAAGGGGAGGGGAGGGAAGGGAGAAGGGAAGGGAAGAGGCGAGTCGGAAGTTTGTCCGAGTATGGGAAAACGACGACGACGGGGCGGACGACGACGACGACGGCGACGAGGTGGACGATGACGGCGACAGCGATGATGGATTCTCGGCCGTTCGCTCAAAATCCGTGCTCCTTGTCCGACGACTGTTGTTCCTCGTAATAACTGCGCTCTCCTCCACGGCACCATATACGGCCTCGCGGCCGGGCGTCTGGCCCCGATGGGCAGGAGGCACGTTGATCCTCTTGTCAATTCAGGCGGTCATAACGCGCGTGAGAGCTCTGCACCGAGAGTACACCAAAACGTGATGTGTCTCTCTCTCTCTCTCTCTCTCCTCTCGTCGTCGTTGCTCCGAGACGAGGCGGGGAGAAAGGAGAAAGAAGGGGAGAATACGGGGGCCCTCCTTCGTGTACACCTGCGCGACCTATCAACAGGTCCTAGCGCGCGGAATCTGGCCTCGCCGAGTTCCACGCTGATGCGTACGTATATATGAGAGAGACGTATCCTCCTCGTCGGTGATATGTCGGTCTCTCCTAGGCTCTCCTCCCGATTCTTTCACGCCGATCGCGAGGTACGCGGCACTTTCGATTAGACGGCAGGGCACTCCTCTAGTCTCTTCCACGACGACGAACATGTCACGATGTCCAGGAGCTCTCTCGCTATTCCCACGATAATCGCGCTGCGACGAGAGAGCGAGCGAGGGTTTAGGCAAGGCCGCGCGTCGAACGTGTGCGCACCGGACCCCGTTCCAGCGCGCTCCATTCTACTGGCCCCTTCCTTCTCCGCTAACGGGGGGGGAAGCCCCCCCACTCGCTCGCCCCGATCGCCAGGACCGCCGCGTCGATGTCCGCCATCCCGGTGCATTCCATTCGCGTTAGGGCTCCTCTTCCTCTTCGACCCTGCGTCAAAAAGGATTTGTCGCATGATCTCAGCATCCATAGTCTTATCAATATCGATTTTCTTTTATTTTTGAAAATATTTTCATTCTATTATTCTCTTACCTTAATATACTTCTTATTTTAATCTATAACTATCAACTCATATATAACTATCTACAGAGTGTACAAAAAATATGTGTGTATTGATATAAATATAACATATTTCTCTTACGTCACTTTCCGGATCAATAATAATTAAGGTATATTGTGTTGGATAAAGAGAGAAACAAAAGAAGACGCGAAGTTAATTACCTTCGAACGATATTAGCTTTTGCGACGACATAGAGTGGCATCGGCCACTTCAAAAGTCGGTTTCCGTCAAAGGGGGAAATAAAAGGCCCCGAGTCCCTCTCGGGGACGTCACGCAGCGTCCGTTCCTGTGCATACTCCCTGTAGTTATCTCTTTCTCTCTCTCTCTCGCTCGCGCATTCTCGAACTCGCTCCACCAGCCAGTCTGCCGCTGCTGGGTTTCCCCTCTCTCCTTCTCCCCCCTCCGTTACCGCACCTCCTCACCCCTGCTCCGTTAACCACGCTTTTCACTCACTTGCCTGCGAGTGGTCCCCAGCCCTATATTCCGTCGTTCGTTCTTTGATGTCTTTACCTTTCCGGGGCGGTAGCCCCTTGGCATATCAGATCCAGAGATCTGTGGAAAAATATTAGGCTTTAACGATATCACTCACGAAATCGGCCATTACGCGGAGTAGATTTTACTCTGCTTCGTGAAACATATATAAATGTGAATCGAATATGTCGTCAGAGAGACAAGATGTTTCTCTGCGAAATCATTAATTAGCTTTAATTCCGTATATTATAATTACCTCGTGATTATTATTTGACCGTTATATCGAAAATGTCGGAGGTATTTCGAGCTCCGAATCTCTTCTCATCCAGTTCGAAACGGAATCCGGAATTTGAAATCGAAGTCGGTAATGAAGATTCGATTTTGTTGAATATGTAGATAATGATTTTATTGTCTATCGATATATGTCAAAACTCATTCTTACCGATAAAGAAAATACGCGTATTCTTATTTTAATAATTATTTATAATTATTGCAATAAATTGGTTTTTATTATTTATGTATATTTTTATTTTTATTACTTTATATT
>NW_021851472.1:4690-19936 GCF_003651465.1 Formica exsecta | reverse complement strand
ATTATTTTATTATTTTTATTATTTATGTATATTGTTATTTATATTATAATTATCACGCTATTATTCTTTTCGTTGCATAAAGATGTTTGCTCATTTTTTCAAAGATATAAAAGATCCTATATATCTCAATAGGAATAATTTTTACTTAATATTATATACACTTATACACAAGAAATATTTTGTGTGTGTGTGTGTGTGTGTTGTTTTATTAGAATTATATATACAACTGTTCGTTTTTGCCGAAGGATATTACGCTGTTAATTCCGGGAAAAGATTTACCAAGAGATGATCCAGCAGAAAATATGCCAGATGTTTATTAAACGGCGCATTTTGTAAAGGATCTAATAGGGAATCCATCAAACTGTTCCAAGGCTTGGAGAATGCCACTAACCACCATGGTAACAAGGAGTACAGCCCTTCTTTGGCGGTTTCGTAATAATCTCGACATCTTGCTTGTGAGGAGAAGTCCTTCATGTAATTTCTGCCTATTATTTTCGCATGTAAAAGTTTGACGACGATAGAGGCACGGCCACCACCCAAAAGCTTGATCAACATGTTGTAGAACAATGTGTTTACAATTGGGTCCATCCTTTTACGCGATAAAGAGGCAAACATCCAGAGGAATCGCGAAATAATCGAAGGTATATCTAGTAGACCATCCACTGTAATAATAATTTCATCATTGAAGTTATCTGTCTTTTGTATGCAGACGTAAAAAATATTTAAACTTACCAGCCTCCACGACGCATAGACTTGCCCCTTTTACATAATCACGTTGCGGTAAGTTGCATGGAACATTTTGCAAGGTGACAGGTAGATTCAAGTTATTGCCGAATACTCCGTTCAGCAGATTTCTACCTTTGCTTTCCGCCTCGTCGAGATTGTGCTCGCTCAATGGTTCAACACCCATATCCATATGCTCGTACTTTGTATTCGTGGACGCCAGAAAAGTACTCATAAACTTGTCGAGGTGTTGCCCCTTTTCCTTTCGCAGTTTGTAGGTCATGCTCTGATAGAGGATACCGATGTCGGGTGTACTATAGTTGGCGAAGTACGGCTTCAAGTTCGGCGTCGTGAGGAAGGTGTAGAGGAGCTCGCTGCTCCTCAACATCGGCTTAGACAGCAATCTCTGCAGAAACTCTTCATAACGTTGACGGTTTGCTGCAAGGGGCAAATGAGGATTCTTGCGCGTCGATAACGGCGAGTCGTTCAGCTCCTTGTCGCCGTGGAACTCGGCGAGTCGCGTCCGCAGCGTGTAGAAATCTTGATCCTGACGCAAGACCGTCCACGACTTGGCCTCTGCCACGCTATGAACAGCGATCATGTACACTGGTTGTGTACCGCCGCCGTCCACGTGCGGGATGGTGACTCGCCACGTCGTTAAGTCGCGATGAGACTTATCGCCGAAGCTCTTGATCTCGTTGTACGCTCGAGCCGTACAATCTACCTCCTCGACCGGATAGACATGTTGCAGTAAAAACGGGGTACCGTCGATCGTTGATCGTGAAACACCATCCATTCTGCCCAATTGATTGCTGGACCGCGCAGAGATAGATGCTCCTCCGCTTGCACTAATTACAAATGAATAAATATATGCGTGTGCTTATATGAATCACTATAAATTTAAAAATTTTATTATAAAAGCTAACGCACGTAAACTATGTTCAACAATTTTAGAATGTGATTATCTTATTTTCATTTGTGTTTTCAGGAAAATATCATTAGAAAATCATGGTTTCATTTTCTATTATTTTCACTATAAATTATAACATTATATTAAAATAACTCTATATAGTTATTATAATATAATATTATAATAACTATATAGAATTACAAACAGTACAATATCGTAAAATATGTATAAATTATAAACCAGATGACACAGTATGACATTAAAATCGAAAAATGATATTTTTGAGAGATTCAAACTTGATTAAAAATATATATGTCTACTTAGGAATATACTTACTTGGCTGCAGTGGCTTTTGCTTGTTCGGACACTAAATGACCACACAGAAGTTTATATAACTAGAACACGAAGATTGTTTCTTAAATACAAAATTTCATTAATTTCCTAAATATTGAAGATTAAATATTCAAAAGACCAGTTAACAATAATATGGGAAATAGATGAAAATAAATCACGAAATATGTATTTACCTGATAGCTATGATGGAATGATGGCAGACAAGTACTTTCTAAAAACGCGTGTGCTTCTTGATGAGCTTCATAGAAAGGTCGTGACGTTCGTAGCTCTTGGATTTTTTCTGGTCCACCTTCCAATACTAGAGAAATAAACGCATATATGTATCCATCTACTACTTAAATCGAAATTATTCACAGTCAAACGAATTACGCACTTTCTCGTATGCCTTTCGATATATGTAATGGCAAATACAGATATTCTGGGCCATCAGGATCAAGATATATTGTGTACAAATTTCGAACATCTATGTATAAGCTTTTTTCAGCGCTAGATGACATTTCCGGATTCAACATACGTTTACTGAGATCATCTAAAGAACAGTAGACGATATAAATTATAAATATTATCTGTAAAATTTGTAACATAACACATCAAAAGAATTGTATATACCAATATCTAAACAAAACTGAAGAAGGTTCATGGGTCCGGATTCTTTAATGTGCTGCATAAACATATATAACAGTTCAGGATCGCTCAAGACTTCATTCAGAGATGGTTTGAAACAATTGTGTGTGATGGTATGTGAATGCATTGCCGTCACCCAAGATTGCAGCATTGGTACATTAATAGTCTTCACTGCATTAGATAAAGAGGTATCACGGTGAGTGGATAATGTTACCAACATATTTATATTTTCTGGATCTGCAAGTGCGTCAATAGCTGGTAGTAGCACCCAATTGGCCAAAATTTCCCGAAGCATCACCTAGAAATATATATAAATTGAAAGAAACGTATAAAGTATTATAATCAGTTGTCACACCTCTCTCTTCTCTCTCTCTCTTTCTCTCTAAATATAAACTTAAATAATTCATGTATAAAAATAAATCTCAAAATAATTCATTATACTTGGTTATTTGTTGAGACATGTATGGTAGGTAACAAATGTGGCAGCAATGCAGTGGTTAATCCTCGCAAATAATTTAATTCGGCTTCTCTTGAGTAAGCAGCTGGATGAATCTTAGAACTCAGATAACTCTCGACATAATCTTGGGGCATCTTAACATCCAATCTTGACTTTTTGAGAAGTGCATCCCAATCTTGAGCGTGTTGTATGGCCAAGGGAATCAGATCGGTGAACGTGATGCTCGCTGTATCCGCACGTAATAATCGAATAGCGATATTTTTCGCCGCTGTCGTTATAGCTAAACGTAATTGTTGTATAAAAGCTTCATTCGTCGATAAATCAGAATACCATGTGCAGACATAAATTTGTAGTACTTCTTCTAAAAGCTAGAAATTAATAGGTTTTTGTACATATTAGCAACATATATAAATAAAGTATGCAATATGTAAATTGCAAAATATAATGGTTTTCTTATTAATGATTGTAATTACCTGTTCTAACGTATGGTCAAAATCCTTCGGTACTTTAATCTTTGTCGAATGTGGCAATAACTTGTGTCTTTTGCAGATGTTATTGCTACAAACGCTGCATGAATCCTTAATTTCAAATTTTGCAATAAATTTGTCATTTGTAATATTAAATCTCACTAATAAATTATCAATGCACTGTACTAATCGAACAGCATAAAAACTACTAATCGCATAAATACTGGCCACAATAAACACCCATAGAATGCTGTGAAAAAATTAGAGTAATTAGAAAGTGATTTCTCTCTCTTCTCTCATATATGTAATTCATAATATATATTATTGAGTAAAACATAAGTGATATTTACCTATTAAAGACAATTATAATAAATGCGATAAGTAAAATAATGATCGCCAATATTGCGACATTAAAAAAGTATAAATCTTGCATCTCTTTGATGTTGAATGACATATTTTCCTTTGCTATTAAATATAATATTAGAAGAAACAATTTGGTTAATAAAGTATTTTCACATTTGACACAAAGCTATTTTCAACGAAATACACACTCATCGTTGAAGCACTTATTGCATCATGAAAATTATCGGAGATATATACGTCGTCCTTTTTTATCAGATTTGACAGTTGTTTGACAGTTCGAGCCATTCCATGTCACAGTGTTTCATGTGTGGATTGAATGACAGTTTCGATTATTATTATATTATTATTATTATTAAGAATCGATCTTTTATCTTATTTCAATACAATAATTCACAGAATTAAATCAGAATCAGAATTCTTTTGGTGTTCCCTCTCTCTCCCATCCCTGATCGAAACAATGATCCAGAATAACCTATTATAGATTCGGTGCTTTATCACGTTGTCGTTGTTTACATGATAATCTCTCATATTTTGATATTTTAAAGAAGAGAAATAAGACTGCAAAATGTCTGCACCTCCGGATCCTAAATTTCTATTGCGCGGTGATATGGATGAAAATGTACATAGTTTGCTATTCTGGATTGATTCTGATGTAGAGCATCTTTATGCTGGCGATGGAAAAGGCACGGTTCATATTTGGGATTTGAAAGTAAATATTTCTCTTTTCAGTGAATTCTGTTTTTCCATTAGTTTTAATAATTGAATTTAAATAATTACGACTTATTCATTTACGAGAAGATATTTTTAATATAAATATAGATAAGGAATGAAAGATGTTGACATTTGTTTAAAAAAAGCATTAATTATAATCAATTTTTTTTTTCCTGTATATTATAGACAAACAGGATAAAAAGTCAATTATCAGATGGAGACAGCCCCTGTTTTAACTTACATAGAACTAATCAGGCTGATTTAATAGTTCAACGAAGACACGGCGTAGTTGATGTATATAAAGCAAATGAATCCAATTGGATATTGAATAAGAACATTGATTATAAATATTGCAGTTTTTGCAGGCAGGTATATTAACAAACGTTGTGAAAGTTTGTCGATACTAAAACTTGATACTAAAACTTTGCGTTATAGATCTCAATTGTTGCCTGAAAAGAATGCGATATTAGTTCCACTTGATTCTTCAGTGGTAGGAGTATTATCACTGAAAACGTTTAATATTGAATCGACATTAGATCCATCCAAACTATCCTACAATGACAAATTGGGTACAATAATGGCGATGAAACCATTGGATATAAACGATTTGGTTTTAGTCGCTTATGAAGGTGGACAATTATTATTGTGGGACATGAAAAAAAATGATGTTCTCAGCTCTCTCACTGTGGAGCAATATCCGATGACCTTTGATTTCGATATTTCTTTGATGCAAGGCATCCTTGGTAGTGCATCAGATAAGTTGGAGGTATTACAAAAATTAGTAACATGTGTAAAAAAGAGATCACACACAAGTGTGGATAGATTATATTTATAAATTTTTAGATTTTTAAAATATTGCCAAATCATACATTATCCCACAAATCTACAATACTATTGGAGCATGTTTCTGGAGTATCTGTTCTTTCTGTGAGACCAGATAAAAAATTTGTCACAGCTGGCTGCTGGGATGGATGTATCAGATTGTTTTCTTGGAAAAAATTGCGGCCACTTGCGATATTAAGAGAACACAAAGAGAGTATATACGATATTGTTTACTCGCAACGTGAAGTCGAGGCATATGATACCAAGTATTTAATGGCAGCCACTGGCAAAGATGGCTGTATATCGATGTGGGACATATATAATTAGGAATTAAAAATGTGTATATGTATATATAAATTGCATATTTATATGAAAAAAATATAAATTTTTTTTTATATTGTATATATACTTATATATGATTATTTTAAGGAAGTTATCTTTTCTCATAAATGTATCTTTCACGATGATACAAAGGAAAAGATTGCTGAATTTTTTTACGATCACTATTACATTATATTTTAAATACTAAAGTATTCTATTTATTATACATTTGTACATATGCATCTTTTGTAATATCATCATTGCCATCGGATTATATGATACGTTTTTTTGCCAACTCTAAGTAACGATAGATTATTACTTAGTATATGGATGCCAGGTACAACCACTTCATTTAAATTAGTGATTCTTTGATGATTTACATAGAATCCGCCTGCCTCTATAATCCGTTGCGCATCATGATCGGTCTTGAAACATTTTGCTTTCTTTGCTAGTTCGTATACAGTGAGTCCCGGTTCGGACAAGATATCCACTATGGTTGCGTATTCAAACACATCTGCCAATTCCGATGCATTCATTTTCACAAAAGATTCGATCGATTGATCATACAACGCTGCAGATGCGCGCTTTGCAGCCAATAATCCATCCTCTGTAAGAAAAATCGTAGTAAATGATAATAGATAATATATAAAAATAGTCTTCTTTTATCAAACTTACCTCCATGTACTAAGAGTGTAACTTGCTCTGCCAATAATTTTTGTGCTCTTCTATCTTCTGGATTTTTCATATGATCAGTCACAATCTCAGTAATTTTATTTAATGGTATAAATGTAAACAATTTTAAGAACTTTTCAATGTCAGAATCTTTAGTCCTAATAAAATACTGATACAACTGAAAGCTCGAAGATTTTGTTGAAGACAACCATACTGCGTTCAAAAGAGATTTCCCAAATTTCTTTCCACCTTCGGCTGTTATGAGCGGTAACGTTATACCGTAAACCTCTGCTTTTCCGGTTTTCGTGATCAAATCATATCCAGACATAATATTACCCATTTGATCACTTCCGCCGATTTGGAAGCGACAATTATATTTCTTCATCAACTGAAACCAATCGTACGCTTGGAATACTTGATAAGTGAATTCAGTGAAACTCATCCCCGTCTCAGAATTTAATCGCGACTGGACAGAGGACCTGCCCAGCATTGTGCCCATTCTAAAATATTTCCCGATGCTTCTGACAAACTCGATGACGTTTAAATTTGTATACCAGTCCAAATTATTTACTATGATCAGCGGTTTCAGATTCTTTTGCTTGTTTTTCCAAAAATAAATCTGATGATTATTAAATATAATCTCTATATTCTTTGTAATAGATTTCAAATTCTCCTTAATTAGAAATTCTTCCATCTCAACCCGTTCTTTCTTTCTGTGACTAGGATCGCCTATTAAACCAGTAGCTCCTCCTACCAGGGCTATAACTTGATGCCCCGCTCTTTGCCAGTGCAAGAGATTCATTAGAATGAGTAAATTACCAATGTGTAAACTGTCTGCCGTTGGATCAAAGCCAGCATAGACGCATTGTGGTGACTTGTTTAATAAATCTAATATTTTATTCCTGAGGAAAAGATATATATGTACAATTATATAAATAATATATTTGTGAATGTCACGAGATATAAAAAAAATGCAATTTTATATAAAATTTATATTATAATTTAATATTGCTTTATTACAATTTATATAGGACTGCATTTTTTATTTTTTTTATTTTACGAAATGACTTGAAAATATACTTACGTACTGGTATTGGGAAATATATCTTCGTACATGCCTCTTTCGTGAAGCTTTAATATATTCTTGCTACAGTAAAATCTACGTGTCTTATCAAAATCAACGCGATTGATAGCGGAACATAATCTTAATAAAGTACGAGCATTCATTTCACAGTACATTTGTGAGACGTTAACGCTGGGATATCGATAAGTATCTTCGAATTTAAGAAATCAGACTTTGTTTTGCATTTCTTGCATGAAAATATACAAATTATAGCACTAATGTTTGTCAAATAATCAATCTTAACCTCAAATAGTATACGCACGTGCGATAGCTACTCCAAACTGACTACTGACTACTGACTCTGATTACACGAAAGACACGTGTGTATCAAGCGTTGTATATTTTGCCTTAAATGCAGGAGAATATTATTTACATTGATGAATTTTGATTCATAAAACAAATAAAATTATAATATAGAATTTTTTTATATATTTGTTTGAAAAAACTAGAATTATCTATCTCATATTTTATCAATTAGATCATATATCTTCTAATTTTTGTAGCTTAAAAGAAATTTTTTTGAAAATATTTCCTAATATTTATACAGAGACATCAGGAAATATTCTAAAATTCGGGACAAAGTTTTAATAAATTTTTCTTATATTATTTCTTTAATAGATTATTTTTTCCTGTTTACATTACTTTTATTATTCTATAACATACCCAGACAGCACAAGGATGTCCTATATATATATATATATATATTCAATTTTCGATGCTACAGAATGTGGAAAATTTATTATTACAATTCTCTTATTTCAAACATAGAAACATATTTTTGTATATCTGTCACAGCCTCTTCAACCTATTTTCAAAAAAAATTTCATCTTTTTATAGAGACGCCGGATTTTTGTAAGCCTTTTTATAAAAAAAGTTTTATGTAAAAATGTTGAATTTACAAAAAATGACATATTTATTACATTGTAATAATTAAAGTATTTCGCCTTGCATCTATCGGAATTCCAAATGTGCAAAACTTGATCCTTAATTGCACCAAATTCAAATAAGGTTCTGCGCGGCAAGCTTTTGAGTAAAAAATAGTTAACATTTAAATATTCCAGTGGATTCATCGCTAGATACATCTCCATTAATACTGACATATTTATCAGAGATAATTAAAGATTCTAGCCAAGTAAACCGAGATTATTTTTCAAATTCAAATATTTAAAAAAAAGATTTATTCAATATCTTTCCGGTAAAAAACTTAATTCGTTCTTCGACAGATCTAATATTTCTAAAAAAGCTGAGCAAATGCTTTAACATTAATAATATGTTGCTTTATGATCCTCAGCATCTATCAAAATTCCAGTGTGCAAAATTTGATGTCTGCACCAAATTCACGGTAAGATTCTGCGGCAAACTCTTTAAGTAGTTAACATTTAAATATTTAAGTGGATTCATCGCCACATACACCTCCATTGATGATGATACACTTGTCAAAGATAAAGATTCTAACGAAGTAAATTGATTATTTTCCACATTCAAATATTTTAAAGATGTTAAAGATTCACTGAATCCTTCCGGTAGAAAACTCAATTTGTTCTTTGACAGATCTAATATTTCTAAAAGCGAAAGGTGAGCGAATGCTTTAACATTAATCTCCTCGATCTGATTCCCTCTTAATAACAATTTCGTCAATTTCGGCATTTGTATGAAAGCGTTCGAAATTATATTTTTAGGATTGTTACAATTAAGAGACAAAATACTGATTACTGTTTCATTTGAAATCTGTGGGACATCCTCGAGCTTGTTGAAATTTAAATCGAGCGTTCTCAAAGATTGCAATTTTTTAAATGTCTCCGAATATAAGTAAGTTATTTTATTTGTGGATAAGTTCAAATAGACTAACTTGTTAATGTCCTCGAAAGTGTTCGGTTCAATAAAACCAATGTTGTTTCCGCAAATGGAAAGATAATGTAGATTTTCCAGGCCAGCCATCACTAGACTATGTGAATAAATATCCTGACCAGATTCATCATACATGTTATAACGTCGATTATAATATAAACCATCCGAATGATCACGTGAATCATTATTATACTTCTTCATATATTTCAGAATATTATTATCCAAATTTAATGCCAATAAGTTCACTTGTTTTCTATTAAAAACCAAAGAAGTGAGCCCATTATCGTGGAGGTCAAGAAAGTATAAACTATTTGGCAGCAATTTTACAAAATTGGTACTTTTTATGTTGTTGCCGGAAAGATCTAGAATCTTTAGTTTTGGAAATGGAGTTTCGTTTATAGAAGTTCGCAAGTCATAGATATAATTTCTACGAACAGACAAGATTTCTAAATTAGGATAGTCTTCGGAAATGTCTGACGAATGGCCGTAATAGTTATTAGATGATATTGCATTATTCAGAATAAGGATCTTTAAGTTTTTGTGACCTCCAAAGTCGAAGAGTTTTTCCCAGTAGATTTCGTTGTTAGAAAGAATTAATTGAGTCAAATTAGGCAGGTTGTTGAAGGCGCCCTTCTCGATACTCTGGAGGTGAGTGTTCGTGAAATTGAGGCAAGTAATCCACGGACTACTGATAAAATTCCGACCAATAGAGATTATCTTTGCATCAGTAAAATTGAAGGAAATTATTTCATTTTTACACAGATGTCCGAACTCATTCACATAGTTAGGAAATTCCAAAGAGATTTGAATATCATTGGCTGTTGTTAGCGTGGACCATGAGACAAAAATGATGATTGTAAAAGAAAACTTCATGATATCTGATCTCTGCAAATATAGAATAAAAAATGTCTTTTAAAAATATAGTAAAAGATGGTTTTGAATATTATTACAATAAATAAAATTATACTATATTAATGACGAAAATCTGTATAATTATAATTACGATAAAAAAATTATATGTTATAGCACAAGAATATAAAAATACATTTTTTTCAATATAAAATATATATAAAAAAATGTTTTATTTATTTAAAACTTTTTCAAGGTATGCAAACTAAACGTACCATGTTAATAAAATGCTTTCTTCACAAAATTGTTCAAATTAGTTGCTAGCTTCTTTTATGGATGTACTTTTCATCACGACTGCTCTTAGAATACTGCAGTTATGGTGTCATGCCAGTTCTGACAAAGAAACTAAACCGATATAACATCGCTCAGCATAGTCGGCATAGTGATTGATTGAGCTACAAACATGCTATAATCAATATGCATATGTTTATTCGTGAATAGATAAAGTAATCGTAAATAGATAATTTTTTATCTCGTTTATATAACCCCGGAGGTCTATTCCGGATACAGCGTATATTTCTCAAGAAATTGTCTTACTATAATATTATATTCAATAAAATAAGTCAAAACCTTTTTCTGTTAAAAAAGCTTATTTTATTATAGAGATTTTAACATTATCTTTTTCTATATTTATAGTAAAATGCATAAAAAGAAAATGTTTGCACGTACATAAAAAACTTACAATTTATGATAGAAGAATATGAAAATTTATGTACGTCATTTCGTTATTTTTCATGCAAACTTTTAAATATCTCATTAGAATAATATCAGATAGTATCAAGAAGAATATTAAAAAATGATGAAAGCTGAAATAGATTAAAGAAACATTGTAAAAATTAGAATTATTTATCTTATGTTTTATCAATTAGATCATCCCCGATTTATCAAATTTTTATCGCTTATTAGAAAATTTTTTAATAATATTTTTTAATGTTTATACAGAGACATGCTCAGGAAATATTCTAAAATTCGGAATAAAGTTTTAATAAATTTTTTCATATTATTTTTTTAATAGATTATTTTTTGCCTGTTTACATATATATTATTCTACTTATTATTCTATAACATATATTTATCCGTAATTATAAAAAAAGACATATAACGTGATTAATTGGTATTAATAACTAAAAATTATGAATATAAAATGACTATTAATAATTATAATAATGATGATTATATATAAGAAAATTATTTTCTCGGCCCGCATCTGTCGGAATTCCAGTATACAAAATTTGATCTCTGCATTAAATTCACGGTAAGATTCTGCGGCAAGTTCTTGAAGTAGCTAATATCTAAATATTCCAGTGGATTCATCACCAGATACACTTGCATTAATGGTAACACATTTGTCAGGGATAAAGATTCTAGCGACGTAAACTGATTATCGTTCAAATTTAAATATTTTAAAGATTCACTTAATCCTTTCGGTAAAAAACTTAATTCGTTCTTCGACAGATCTAATATTTCTAAAAACGAAAGCTAAGCAAATGCTTTAACATTAATCTCGTCGATCTGATCCCCCCTCAATAACAATTTCGTCAATTTTGGCATTTGTACGAAAGCGTTTGAAATTATATTCTTACAATTTTGTTACAATTAATAGACAAAATGCTGATTATTGTTTCACTTGAGGTCTGCGGAACATCCTCGAGCTCGTTGAAACTCAAATCGAGCGATCTCAAAGACTGCAATTTTTCAAATGTCTCTGAATGCAAATAAATTATTTTATTTACGGATAAGTTCAAATAAACTAACTTGCTAATGTCCTCGAAAGCGTTTGATTCAATAAAATCAATGTTGTTTCCGGAAATGGAAAGATAATGTAGATTTTCCAGACCAGCCATCATTAGACCAGAATTTTGCGGATTTTGCGAATTATACTGATCATATTGATTATATTTTTTATCACAATGTTGATTATATCGATTATACTGTCGTGCTGATTATACAAATGATGTGAATCATTGTACTTTTTCAAATATTTTAGATTATTGTTATTCAAGTTTAGTGCCAATAAATTTACTTGTCTTTTATCAAAAGCCAAAGAAGTGAGCAAATTATCGTGGAGATCAAGAAAGTGTAAACTATTTGGCAACTACTTTACAAATCTGGTACTTTTTATTTTGTTGCCGGAAAGATCTAGGATTTTCAGTTTTGGGAGTGGAGTTTCGTTTAGAGAAGTTCGAAAATCATTGATATAATTTCTACGGACAGAAAAGATTTCTAAATTAGGATAGCCTTCAGAAATGTCCGATATCCGCCAGTGGCAATAATGGTACTCATCAACAAATGATGCATTATTTAGAATAAGGATCTTTAATTTTTCGTGACCTCCAAAGTCGAAGAGTTTATTCCAATTGATTTCGTTATTAAAAAGAATTAATTGAGTCAAATTAGAAAGGTTGTTAAAGGCGCTCTTCTCGATGCTCTAGAGGTGAGTGTTCAAGAAATTGAGGCAAGAAATCCAGGGACTACTGATAAAATCCTGATCAATAGAGATGATTGTTGCGTTAGCAAAATAAAAGGAAATACTTTCATTTTTGCACAGATGTTCGAACTCACTCACATAATTAGGAAATTCAAATTCAAATGTAAACCGAGTTGTTTTTACTAATTGTAAGCTTATTTCTAAAAGATAATATAATAGATAAAGATAAATTACGGTAATTAAATAATTTTTCTATATTAATCTGTCTGCACTTTAATACAACGCTCTGATACAATTTTAATTTCTAACGCTCAGGTAAATTAAAAATTTAAACCATTAATAATCATTTAATTAGTTTTTAATAAAAGTTTTCAAGCTGTGATTCCAGTTATCCTTCCACCAAACTTAATAGTCTTGCGGCGGAAATAATTTTTATTCTTTACTGTTGTTCTTTCTACTTTGAAAGATGTCGCTTAATAGCATATTTAATTTAAAAAATAATTTTTTTATTGAACTAAACATTAAATACTAATTTTTTTAGTTTAACCATTTTATTAATTAGAAAGGAATTATCGTTACAGAAACATGGACACTTTACTCGCTCATTTTAACAAGCATTTATTAAATACCGTTCAAATATTGTATAAAACAATTATAGATACGAGTACATGTATGTATTCTTCTTTCCAATTATTTGTAACACTATTTTGTTAGCTCTAACATTTAATACCAACCGCATTATAAATAAATTGCGGCTTATTTTTAATGTACTTTTCCCCTTCCCGTTTATACTATATTAAATAATATTTTTTAACATGTATATTCCTGGACTGTTTTAATGTAGTTCTCGTTTTTTGCTATATACCATAATATATAACAAAAAATGAGAACTACATTAAAACAGTCCAGAAATATACTTATTAAAAAAATATTAGATTATCTTTTAATATATTGCTCGATTATTTTAATGTAGTTTTCGTTTTTCAAATCTGATTTTGATAGGTTCAGAAGTATTTAGTACGAAGTCAAAATATAATTTAATTTCATTTATCTGAATGTTTTTATCTACTTTAAATTCGAATGTTCGAACCAAAGTTGCTAGAAAAACTTTCATTGAGATCATTCCATATTTTATACCTGCAAAAGGTTGTCAATTACATGCAAATCAGTTTTATGTTGCATTTAATGTAATTTGTTCATACTTACCCATACAATTTCTGCGTCCTAAACTAAAGGGCATATAAGACGAATTAGACGATCCTATTTTTTCAGAATGGAATCTGTCCGGATCAAATACTAATGGATTGGGCCAATACTTTTCGTTTCGATGTGCCGTCATTATTTGTAGGACAACATCAGCGCCTTTGGGTAAGATAATCTCTCCTAAACATACATTTTTGCATTTTAATGTTATTATAATATCATTTAAATGATAAGTAGCTCATAAATAAAACAATAGGAATAGTATAAATCGAGTTACATTCTATTCTACAGGCAGATGTATATTTGATTTACAAAATGTTATTTTTTATTAAAAGATAAAATGGCTTTCTTATATTTTTCCTCATTAAACTTTGATAATTTTAAATATCTTTTCTTTTATTTTTCTAAATAGCCTTAATTTTTATTAATTTTTTAAAACATGATAAAATATTTGTTTCTAAACAAAATTTTCTGAAGTTGAATGAGCAAAAATTTATGTTTTAATGTCTATATCTTTGAATGTTGTTCTCAATTTGATCATAATTCATAATTAAAATAAACTTCAAAAAAAATTAAAGATAGGCAAAGCGATTCTAAAAATATTCAAATGTATCTATTATAAAATAATTTTGTATGTTTAATTCAATTTAAAAAGAAAGGTCTTATTCTGTCTCGAACATCCGTGTGTAACATTTGCCTTCTGTACAGCATGGTTGACTCACTCAAGTTCGATATAATTATATTGCCAATTATTTTTTAATATAGTATATTTTATCGGACTGTCTCGAAATTACATTATATAACATTTACCATCTGACAACATGGGTGACTCACTCTTGTTCTGTGTATTATTACTATCACATTTTTGATATAATATATTCCATATACTTTGTAATTACGCTGAGGGTGGTCCAAAAAAAGAGATCGAAACATACGCCATTTGTGATTTTGTTTACCACGTAGTTAAAATATCAATGTAATTTGATTGTAATAAAACATATCCGCACAAATTATCGCGCTAGCTCTTGATTGTCTTTTATCTCCTTCGTATATGATATATTCATAAGAGCTTTTATTAGTTAAATTAAAAGGAAAAGCATATATCCATATAATAACGACATATTTATATTTATGAACAAACCTATATTTAAATCCTCAGTTAGCTTCCGCGCAATTAGTGGAACAATAGGAAATAATCTCATAGTTTCCTTAATGACATTTTCCAAGTAATTCATATGTTGTAAATCTTCGTATCTTATTGGAGTAGATTTTGGAGTTTTGGTCCCATAAATTTCCCGTAATTCTTTATAC
>NW_021851472.1:3273-4630 GCF_003651465.1 Formica exsecta | reverse complement strand
TATAAATATAAATATATGCAATATACATATATCATAAAAGAGATGAATCTTATTAATTACATTTACAAAATTACTTCATTCTGTTATCGAAGTGTTGATGATAATAAAAATGAAGTAAATATTTTTGTATGATGTCATTAAAATATTTAAATTAATTAAAACATTAAACACAAAGTTATTATTTAACTCGCTTCCTCGCTTGTTATAAACATACTTATTTTAAAAAAGAAAAACGTTTATGCAACTAAATCTAAGTCAATTTGAATGAAATTTAGCAATAATAGTTCTATCAAGACTATGTTGGAAAGATATCAGGTCACTTCGCCGTCTGCCACTTGTTTGTAAGACACTTGTATGTTACCACTTGGCCGACATTTCATTGTCCGCGAAATTTTATTGTCTGACGTTTCATCTTTCGCGACATTTCATCATCCGACAGTTGCAAACACACCTGTGGAACTATATAATTGTAGATCTCGTTTTATATTCAAATAGACACAACAGACAGAACATCGCAGATTGAGAAGTATTAACAAAAATATTACGAGACAAGCAAACATACTGAACGATAAAATATAGCGGACAATGAAATGTCGCAGACGATGAAATATTGGAACGGTAAAATGTCGATGGTGAAGTGTATTACAAACAGGACGAAGCAGAGCGGTGAAGTGTCCATAGACCATTAAAAACATTCAATGTATACAACAATATGTGGTAATTATGCAGTTTAAGGACGACCTCACATATTTCAATGGCCTTGATATACATACATATTATCAAAGACACAATCTTGAGTAACTTCCAAACATTTTTAGCCGTTGTTTATTAAAAAGTTATTAACAAAATAAGTTTAATGAATAGAACATAATTTTCTAATATCATATACATTTAAGAAGGAATATTGTGTATGTGAAGCATTATTCGAGATAAATAACTCTTCGGAGATGTAAGGAAAGAAATCCGCAGCAAAATGTATATTCTACAAACACACATAATAACGTGCGACGTCTAAAATTTTTTGAAAGCTTTTGAGGACTGTGCCCTTGATAATATAAATATAAATCAAGGCCATAGAAATTTGTAAGATCGTCCTTAAAGTGCATAAGTAGGACTTATCCAGATGGATTTGCATAATCACATAAACATATGGGTAAATATAGCGAATAGGGGACCCAGCCCCAATGACCTTGACCTTGACATATGTTATCAAGAACATAATTCTGAGTAACTTTCTCTTCTAATTTAATCGTCACTCGTTGCTTATTAAAAAGTTATTAACAAAAAATTTTGAAATATACCAAAGTACATGCACGGACAGGAAGCACGCGCGCGCGCGCGCACGCACACACACGGT
>NW_021851472.1:0-3214 GCF_003651465.1 Formica exsecta | reverse complement strand
AGTTTTGAGCGAATTTGATGCCAATTTGGCAACAATTTGTTATCAAATTGCTTACTGGGTAGTCTGACAATGAAAAACTGGATATTTAAGTTAGTTTACAGAAATAGTCCTACGTATAGTACACATATAAACTGAAATAAACACAAGTTTTTACATATATAGGGTGTTCAAAAATAAAATATAAGTGTATTGAATTAATTATTTATTGGATAAATATAACGAATAGGGGACCCAGCCGCAATGACCTTGACCTTGACATATGTTGTCAAGAACATAATTCTGAGTAACTTTTTCTTCTAATTTAATTGTCGCTCGTTGCTTATTCCCGCCGGTAGGCAGGGTGGACCTCGCTTTAGAATGTAGCATATACTTTATAAGTTGTAGGAGGGCCATCGGCCCCCCTTGCACCCCCCGTGAGTGAGTGTGTGTGTGCGCGCGCGCGCGTGCTTCTTGTCCGTGCATGTACTTTGGTATATTTCAAATTTTTTTTGTTAATAATTTTTTAATAAGCAACGAGCGACGATTAAATTAGAAGAAAAAGTTACTCAGAATTATGTCCTTGACAACATATGTCAAGGTCAAGGTCATTGGGGCTGGGTCCTCTAATTGCTATATTTACTAACATATGTATAAGAAAATTGATTGGTCCATAAGCAAATGCATAAGGAAATAGACCAATCAATTTCTTTATGTATATATTTATGCAAATCTGTCTGGATAGACTTTCACCCAATATGTTAAAAACTGACTCTGAGCAAGTAATTATTCGAATAATAGAATTTATTGAGAAATGTATTTCCCTCTCTTAATTATTGCTCAAAAAATACTTTTTATATACACTGTTTCTATGGTGAAAAAAATGAAATGTTGTGGATGATATAGTTTTCTGTATCATCCACAACGTTTCATTTTTTAAATAAGCAAATAAATTGTTTTTGACTGAATTTAATATATACATACTTGTATCTCTGAGAAATTTGCTAATATAAAGATCGCAAAATTCAAAGTAGTAGCGGTTGTTTCACTGGCCTATAAAAATTTTGTTTATTTATTCATTTATATATAAACACATATATAATCATATGCAGAGAGATACTTTATACATACCGCTAATAACATGAAAAGTGTGTTATCACGAAGCATCTTCGTGAAATCATCTTGCATGAATTTTTCTTTATGAGATGATCCCATTAGAATATCCAAGAAAGTTCCATCTATTTTATTTAAAAAACGAAGAAAGAAAATAATATGTGTTTGTGTATACATATATATATAAAATAGCATGAGTATGTTAATTATTTTCTTATTTTGGATAGAAAAAATGACATTTTAGCGACGAAAAAGATATAGTATTTTAATAGTACTTTAATTAAATAAAGTTCTTGAAAAAATTTATTTTTCCGTCATTTTGCATAGATTGCAACATCATAATAATACAGACTTATTAGCCTTGTTGCATTTCTGTTTTCTGTCACGAGAGGCCAGAAAGCATTTTCAGGCCGTATTTCGGCCGTAAGCGATACGCTAGAGGAACAAGGATAGCACGCGATTGTCGCTCCTTGTCTGATATTATCTCCCAACAATCGCATCCGTGTGCTCAACGTGTCGGTGTGTGCCTTCACGGACGCTACACACATACGCAATGAAAGAGACAAAGACAGCGCATCATCTCTCTTTGTCAAACGATCAGTGTACTACCAGCATCGAAAAGTGGATGTAGCACGGATATGAACCAAAATCGAAAAGTGGATGTAGCGCGGACATGAACCAATCGGCTGTTTTATCGGCTCCGAAAGTGGATGTGGCCATGTAGTTCCAGGCGGCGTAAAATGGATGTACGTGACGCTAGTGTACGACCTAGAAAAAGCGTTACACGAAAAACGGCAGCGTGGCGACTCTCATTCTTCTCTCTGCTCAGGTCCTTGATAATATAAATAAAGACCATTGAAATTTATGAGATTGTCTTTACAGTGCATAAATAAGATTATCCAGTCGGATTTGCAAAATCACATAAACATATGCATAAGGAAATTCTTTGGTCCATAAGCAAATGCATAAGAAAATGGACCAATCAATTTTATTATGCATATGTTTACGCGACTATGTAAATTCGTATGGATAGACTCTTATCTAATATATAAAAAGCTGACTCTGAGCAAGTTATTATTAGAATAATAGAATTTATTCAGAAATGTGTTTCTTAATTATTGTTCAAAAAATATAGTTTCTATATTTATTATAGAACTATACATATAATCTACAACGTATCATTTTTTAAATGAACAAATAAATTGTTTATGATTGAATTTAATATATATACATACTTGTATCTCTGAGAAATTTGCTAATACAAAGACCAAAAAATTCAAAGTAATAGCGCTTGTTTCACTGGCCTATAAAAATTTCATTTATTTATTTATTTATATATAAACACATATATAATCATATGTAGAGAGATACTTTATACATACCGCTAATAACATGAAAATTGTGTTATTATGAAGCATCTTCGTGAAATCATCTTGCATGAATTTTTGTTTTTGAGATGATCCCATTAGAATATCATAAAGCGTTCTATCTATTTTATATAAAAAACAAAAAAATAAAATAATATCTGTTTGTTTATACATATAAAATAGCATGAGTATGTTAATTACTTTCTCATTTTTATGATAACTTACCAAACTTTATATTTTGTATATTATCACAAAAATTAATATTAAAAATAAATTTAGGATAAAAAAAATGACGTTTTAACAACGGAAAAGATATAGTATTTTAATAGTACTTTAATTAAATAAAGTTCTTGAAAAAATTTATTTTTCCGTCATTTTGCATAGATTGCAACATCATAATAATACAGAGATACAAACAAGCAAATAAATTAGTAAACTTACTTTTTTCACTTTTATTTTTGGTATTGAGCTTATTTAATGTATCAATCTGCTGCTGTATTATCTGTAATAAAATAGATTGTGTAAATATAAAAAGTACTACGCAAGTTAAGTGATTAATAAATTAATGCAGTATATATTATATACCTTATCTATAAAGTTTATATTCCTTTTGCAATCTCGTCCAACAGAAGTGAAGTTAAATATAAAATCAGGATACAAAAATATATTTTGTATTCTATATATACCAATTATTTTGAGTCTGAAATATATTTTTAATGATATTTTAATATATATACAAGAGAATATATTTAATTATT
>NW_021851471.1:0-1282 GCF_003651465.1 Formica exsecta | reverse complement strand
CGTCCCACGTGTATCCGGGAAGAGTATAGTAATACGCGGGGTCGACCCAATAATTTTTAATACAACTCTCGCGGAAATTTTCAAAAATGTCTGCTAATAACAATACATCAATTTTGAGATACAAGTCGCTATATTCGCCCAGCGTTCGAATGGAGAACCGCTTCCAGACGTTCTCGGCGTGCGCGTAATCGCTCTCGGATATTGTGTCACCGGTCAAGGAACTGTAAAATGATTCGCGCGGTGGTAAACACGTATCTTGCAACCTGTCGACGCAGTCAATATATTCGTACGGAAAGACGCCCTTCTGTGTTAATAAATTGAAATTGTCATTCGGTGAATTTTGAAATTCAGATTTTAAAATTTTGAGTTTGTCTTTATTCAAGAATGATGCCAATTTATCGAGACTAGCTGTGAGAAATTTATACGAATCGATAAAACGCAATTTAATATGATTTTTTTATTTTTCTTTGGTAAGTTTAACATTTTTCGTAAACGATATATATTTTTCTTTTGTTATCGGAAGTATTTCAATTTCCCCTTCGAACGCTGTAGCTATTTCCTTTATAATAAAATGTGCGTCGTAACCGGATAAATTATGAAAAACTATTGGAATGCAAAAAGAATCTTTATAATTTAAATTGCAATTTGAATGCGCGGGACCTCTGTATCGCCCCGTCAGATGACAATGATCGCGTACGCGTGTATCGTCTTGTACAAATGGTTTCTCGCATATATGGCATTGTGTCGCGTTGTGAAATTTTTCACATTCATCAGATGTTAAATTTACCATGGGGACATTAGCTGATAAAATACTTTTTACACGTTGCGCTAAATTTTTTAGTTCTTCGACGAACCATGATATGCAATCGATATCGCGATGGGAATGATACGCGGATAACGTCGTACGAGCAATATACATAATAAGCAATACTAAATACTTTATGATGTTGGTAATTCCTCTCTTCCTCCGTCTTCTCCAAAACACACTCCAGATCGGCGTATACGACGAAAGGAAGCCGCTCCTTCCGATTATAATTGTTGAACGTGAGCCACTTGTCCTTATCGCTCGGTAATCGGATAGCGCACTCGTTCATCTCTCGACAGTCCACCGTATGTGACTGTAATTTGTCATTCGAATCAAAGTAGTGCAAACATCTGTAAAAAGAAATACTTTTTTATTTTTTGTTGCATTATATCTACAATGTGATTTATTAAATATACAGGGTGTTTCACAACTTCCGTACAATACTTTATTAGCGTGTTCTAGAGATAAAATAGAGTC
>NW_021851470.1:0-2120 GCF_003651465.1 Formica exsecta | reverse complement strand
AATAAAAATATATATCTTATGCGAACACTTTTATATACTTAAATAAAAAAAATATATTAATCAAAGCAGTATTGTTTTTATGTAATAATGTATTTTTTTTATAACTCTGATATAAATATATAATACCAAAAGGCTGTAAATATATTATTTAATTGGAGAAATAATATTTGCAATTGTAAATATATTTCGTACAAAGCATTGGGGTTTAACTTAATAAAATAAACAATACATTTTTGAAATAGTTACATCTAATTTATAAAACTGGAGATGTATAATTTGTATGAGAATTAAACTCATACCTTTTGTGCTTCAAATAAACAGTTTACAAATAATTATTCATGTATCATGCTGAATTCAATCAGTTTAATATTCTGAATCTTGTGTTGGGCTTATATAACATATAATCAGAAATTAAACTGATCGAAACAGTTACTATATTTTTAATCTTATATTACTATTATTAAGCTGAATATTGCAGACTTTATATTCATTTGTAATAATGCGAGAAAGTACGTCACATAACGAAAAAGCTAGTGAATCGCTCACATATTTAAGTGAAATAAATTGATTTTTAACAACAAAAAATCCAATTTCTTTAAATATGTATTTGATTAAATATTATATACTGTTTAGTATTGTATATTCAAGATGGGTGAAAAGATTCGTTTCATAATCTTTTTATTTTTACACATTATTTTTATCACAATTACAACATACAAACGTATACTGACCACATATACGTTTGTGTGTCATAGGCTTAAAATAATGAATGGTGCTTTTCCACACCACCCATGGGGTATCACCAATGGCGCGTTAGATTTTTTGATGTGGATCTTCGCCTGGAGCCTTATTATACCACATTATATAATATTGTACCTGTAATTTCAGAAGTGATGTCTTTTACAGACAACATATTATTTGCACATTTATTCTTTACAAGTGTGATGTCTTTTACAGACAAGATATTTTTTATTTGTTTTGCAATATTATTATTGCATATCATTAGCTGATGACGGACCAGCAATGTCATTAATAATTCGCGAATATCCGAATAAAGTTCGAGGGCACTTACAATTACTACAATCACAAATAATACAGAAATAATAAAATGACAATTAATTTCATTATATGTTAACATTTTTTAATTTATATATAGTATTACTGTGTTTAATGATAAAAATGTAAAAAATATAATATTTTAACTATAGGATATTGTATCTGAGGGCAATAGGGATAAATAAGAAAAATTTATAGTGTAAATAATTAATTACTGAATTATTATTTAATAATCTTTATTTTTTTAATATTTAATGTAATAATTTTTTATGATAGTGGGGCGACTTCGGCCCCGCATAACTCCTCGACCTTGCTTCCTTCCTCGGCCTCTCGGGCCGCTTCTATCGGCCCGGCCGCCATATACGCCAGATCCTCTGCCTCTGCCTCCTCGACCACGCTGGTTGTACCAGCGGGCACGCGACCGGCCGCCTCCTTTTTTTTTCTTTTTCTGAAAAATAAACATATACATTCATAAATAATAAATAAATAAATATAATCATGCATATAAATTAATAAATTAATAATAAAAAAGATATAATTTACCATTTTTATTATTTTGCTGCTCCGGCTGCGACTGCTGCTGCTGCTCCGGCTGCGACTGCGGCTGCTGCTCTTTACTTTGCAGTAAATATTGCAGGTGTTGCTGCAATTGTTGTTGTTGCTACTGCTGAATATTCTGTTGATGCAACAATTGTTGCATCAACTGCTGTAGATTCAGCTCCTCCTGCAGCACCATCTGCTGCATTATACATACATACATACATACATATATACATACATACATACATACATATATACATACATACATACATACATATATACATACATACATACATACATATATACATACATACATACATACATATATACATACATACATACATACATATATACATACATACATACATACATATATACATTACATTACATCATACATTACATATCGTGTTAATAAAATTTCGATAAATTATTATTATATATAATTACAAAACAGAAAGAAACCAAAGCCTAAACTTTCTTAAACTTGTGTAACAAATACAAATAAAATAATGATTTAATTAACT
>NW_021851469.1:0-302 GCF_003651465.1 Formica exsecta | reverse complement strand
TTTGAATCTTATAATTACATTTGTAAAACATATTGAAAAAAATATAAAATAATTTTCTTTTTCAATTATTCTCAATCATCAGAAAAGTAATTACAAAACAAATGTATTTTAATTCCAAAAATATTTTTAAATTAGTGAATATTTTTTACTTCTATATACCTTTAAAACATTTAAATTTACGAGCTAATTCACTGCTTTGCAAAATTTTCAATAATTTTTTTGTTAAGAATACTCTGTAAACAAAAATATTGGATTTCAAATGCAAGGAAAACAAAAATTAAAAAATATTTCTTACTTGTCAA
>NW_021851468.1:0-307 GCF_003651465.1 Formica exsecta | reverse complement strand
ATTTCTTATATTTTATATATATATATATTTTTTTTTTTGGAAGTAATTTTAATGAGATTAATAAGACTTCTATGGGAAATTACATCAAACTCGATATGATTTGGATAATTTTCAATTATAGATGCATAACAAAAATTTTTTATAATTAAAAATAATAATTACATAATTATATAGCCAATTGGAATGCGAGCTACATTTAAAATAATAATGGCTAACTCAAATCTATCATCTAAATCTAAAAAGTTAAAAATAATGACGAATCAATTTGCAATCAAAATATAAAAATATTAAATATCTGAAAAAAAAA
>NW_021851467.1:0-520 GCF_003651465.1 Formica exsecta | reverse complement strand
TTGTTACAGGTGGGGTACTTTATTTATCTTGGACGGACCAATCCAATTGACTGCGCTGCAGAATATTTTCACAGCATATTTCCCGAAGATGAGGAGATCTCGTCATGTTTAACTTTAAACGGAAGAACTGGACCAGGGGGATGCAAATTGCGAGACGGTCGTTTCGCTCAAGCATGTCAAGGTTCGTAAAAAATCCACCGTCTATCATTGTTTATATTGTACATTAAATACATGACGATAACTAAAGTATTTTTTATGAATTTTTTTTCCAGATGCTATAAACGCCAATAAATATTTTCCAAATCCCAATAACATGGAATTCTATGAAGCTTTGGAGAAAGCTCTGAAAAGTCTCAAAACTAGAAAATGGCGTTATAATAGAAAACGACGACAAGTCCCTTTTGATGAAGAAAATGAAGAAGTCCCACCAAATCGACATCGGCGAATGGACAATGCGGAAGTGGACATAGAGTTAGAAGACATTCAGAAGGAAGCTGAGGACGCCAGGAACGGACCAGAA
>NW_021851466.1:0-565 GCF_003651465.1 Formica exsecta | reverse complement strand
TACTTGATTTTAATCGTGTAAGAGCCTTACTTTTATATTTTTTTAGGAAATAATGTTTAAGATTAATATAAATAGAAACTTTATGTATTTATATCATGTCTTTATATCGCTGAGTTGATAAACATTGATTGCTTTATTCTGGTTTGTTTTAACGCGATTATATATTCATTTGTATCTTTTTGACATCATATTTTGCAAAATTTTCTCTTTAAGCTTTATATTATTTATTTGTACGAAGGAAAAACTAAACAAATATCCAATAAATTCATCAACATGAAATTTTTCGAATATATGTTCCGATTCGCAGAATGGTTATGGACATAATAAAATATAAACGTATGTCAATGTAGCTATATTATTAACAAATCTGTGTTTTCTACGCAGCGGACCTTTACCTGCTATTATGGAAGAGCAGTCCGAATTTTCGAATATCAAAAGCTTATGCGAGTCCGACGAGAAATCGTTGTCTTCCTCTATACCGAGTCAGGATTTTGAGACACCCGTCGAGCAAAATTTATCAAATCGAGAAGAATCTATTAGGTAATATATTCTCCGATTGTAATAA
>NW_021851465.1:0-864 GCF_003651465.1 Formica exsecta | reverse complement strand
TATCTTCGGGCGACCATTTAACACGTTTGTTTGTCGATGACATTACCATTGTAATTTGCACAGGTGTAAATACTTTTTGCAAAGCATTGACGGCAATTGCTTCAGTTTCTTTCTGCCTATCCGTTGATATCTTTGTTAATTTTGCTCGCAACTGTGTTACTTGGATATTTAACTGCTCATTTTTCTGTTCAATTTCTGCTTTTTTTCTAATAGTTTTCGGTTTTTTTCCTCTGATTTTTTTAATTGCGTCAATAATGTTTCCATTAAAACATTCTGATTATTGTCAGCCTCTTTGTTTTTATAAAACACAAAACATTTGTATACTGAATGACAGGACAAACCTTGCTGTGCACGGGATGACAGCAAATTTATGGCAAGAATAGGGCAAATCTTGCCGTGCACGGCATGACAACAAATTTGTGGCAAGAATAGGGCAAATCTTGCCGTGCACGGCATGACAACAAATTTGTGGCAAGAATAGGGCAAATCTTGCCGTGCACGGCATGACAACAAATTTGTGGCAAGAATAGGGCAAATCTTGCCGTGCACGGCATGACAACAAATTTGTGGCAAGAATAGGGCAAATCTTGCCGTGCACGGCATGACAACAAATTTGTGGCAAGAATAGGGCAAATCTTGCCGTGCACGGCATGACAGCAAATTTGTGGCAAGAACAGGACAAACCTTGCTGTGCACGGGATGACAGCAAATTTATGGCAAGAATAGGGCAAATCTTGCCGTGCACGGCATGACAGCAAATTTGTGGCAAGAACAGGACAAACCTTGCTGTGTACGGGATGACAGCAAATTTATGGCAAGAATAGGACAAACCTTGCCATGCACGATATGATAGCAAATTTGTAA
>NW_021851464.1:0-223 GCF_003651465.1 Formica exsecta | reverse complement strand
AAATCTTTCATTCATTTGAAAAAAGAAACGAAATAAATCTGATGGATAATTAAATAACGAATTAAATTACACCAATCTCATTTAATTCTAATAAGGCATTCAAAAGAAAATAAGCTCAAAACAACGAAAAAAGCAGAAACTTGAAAAAAACTATCTTTCGATCTTTCTTTGTGTAAATGCTACATTCGTAGTGCAAATGCAAACATAAAAATGTTCTTATTAA
>NW_021851463.1:0-209 GCF_003651465.1 Formica exsecta | reverse complement strand
GACGCGGTTTGACGGTAACTACATTGACAGCTAGGGCCATCTATAGGCAAATTCCGGTTTCATATTTATATACCTGATATAAAAGAGTAGATGCACGTCGAAAACGTATACAAAGAAAAAATGAAGCTGGAAAACATCAGATACAGATCGAAAAACAAATAATTTGTGATAATGAAGAAAATGAAGTTATAAAACGTGCAGCAAAACGA